>NC_136808.1:33759137-33774137 GCF_951216825.1 Electrona antarctica | reverse complement strand
TTGTCGACGTTGAGGCCGTGGTTGTTCTCCCAGGCCCAGGCCTTAGTCCGACGGCTTGTTATTCTGACATTACTAACCCTACCTCCGACCATAGCTACACGCGGAAGCCTGGGTGTAGACATACCACATATTGTACATACTGCATGGTACATACTACTACTGTCTAGTCATGACATACTACAGTCATGAGTCCGACAATACTGTCGCTCCCGACAAGCGTTGCCGGTTACAAATCCCCTGTGGCTCCCGACAATGTGTTGCCAGTTACAAATCACTTGTGGCTTCCACGTGCGGTTAGAGTTACAGTAGGTTAGAGTTTTGGGTAGGGTGTCGGACTCATGACTGTAGGACTGTTGGTATGTCTAACCAACAGGATGTCAGATGTGATGCTGCCCATTCTCACCACCTTTCTCACCACCAGAGTTTTGAATATTGAAACGTGGAAACAGGTGAATGGTGTTTATGGTTATGGGATATGTGCATGTGTTTTGGGGAATGATGTAAGGATAATAGGATATATACATGTAGGTTTTGTGCTACAGCAAACGTTTTCTTGTGTTTAAACAAGTGCGGAAAAACTGCATAGCAGCTTGGCTGTGGCCTCCCTTCTCTTCCACCTTGTCATTTTGACAGTAACTTGTAAACTTGTGTTTAATTTTTGTAGAAGAGGCAAACTAATAACTAAACTAAACGTGTGCCGTTTGCTTTGATTGAATGTAGCCTACTATGGTTGGATTCGGCTGTGTTCTAAATTAAAGTGTTAGTGTTAAACTAAATACTATTATACTAAAAAGAGAACGTTTTACAGTACAATAATGTTTCAAGTTTACACATGTATACAAACTAGAATTTCGCCGCCCTTCGGGCGGCTCATCCTAGTTCCGTTGCAGCGCAATGGGAAGAAGGAAATTGCGAGATTTGACAGACTCCACTTCATGTTTCAGCTGTGTTTTTAAACCCAGTATTGTGCCCTTCACATGTAGTAACGGATGGGTATTATTATTATTTGTTGTATTTTATTTTCACATCAAAGCAAATTAAATTAAATTCAAATAAGCACACATGAAACTGCTTTTTACTGTTTGTGTTTACTTACAATAAGTTACTGTTTTTGGAAACCAAAAGATGTTGAGAATGGAGCAGAACATACTGTAGTATATTTTTGTGGGGACCTTGACTGCATTATAGTAGGCCTACAATCTTTTGGATTGCAGTGACCCCACATTGTTTCTTCGGGAACAATATTTGTAGTTACAATGAGGGCTACATGAGCCGAAGGGAGAGAAACACGTCGCCTCTCTCCAGTCCGTGCGTATGGTGCTGCTGGTGGCTGAATAACAACGGATTGCATCGATGACTGACATAAACGCACAGTTACAAATCAGAGGCACTTCAATAAGAAAACTCAACTAATAACGCTTGTGTGTGTTAATCTGCCCGATGCTGACGTTAGTATATAATGTTTAGATTGTTTTCCTCTTGTACATGCGTTTGTGGGCACAGTGGCAGGGGGTGAAAAGGCGATTTGTCCCATGGTGTGCACTGCGCAACTGTGCAGTGTAAAACATGCTGAAATCAAACTACACACACACACACACACACACACACACACACACACACACACACACACACACACACACACACACACACACACACACACACAGTCACTCAGTCCCAAATCCTCCACAGTGTGATTACGTGTCTGCAACACTGATGCGAGGTTACAATGAGTCCGTGGTGTGGTGAGATGAGACTGGGAAAGGAATAATGCGCGGAAGAGCTTGGCATCCGACTGCGCGCGTTGTGGCGATGAGATGGGCGCGTTCGGAAATACCGCACCGAAGCACACTCGCCTATTAGTTTGCATTGCATTTGCACAGTGCGCTCAGTGCGATATTTCCGAACGTGGGCGTTGTGTGTGTGTGGGTGTGTGTGTGTGGCTGGCTGGCCTGTGTTTTGCTGCGTGGGGATCGCCATGTGAGGGGGCTAGCCAATAAGGGCCCTGTGTTGCATGTGGAGAATTGTGTAGGTTAGTGTGTGTGGTGTAGCCGAACGGGGTGGTGAGAACATGAGGGGGATGTAGCACAGCAATCGGTGACCCCTACATTAAGCTGTGTTGCTCCCAACATGCAGTGCAAATGCGTGTTGTAGCAACCGTAGCCAATGGGAAAACAGGATGCAGTGTTGCCAGGTCCGCGAATTGTAAGCGAGTTGTAAGTAGCGTGTTGAATGGCATTTTTTCTGGGCTTGTTTTCATAGACCTGGCAACAAATTAGGCAGGGGTGTCGGTGCTTGTGGCGTGTTTGTGTTTGTGTTTATTTACTCATTGTTTGTGAGTCTGGACGGGAGGCGGCTTTAGTGGCAGTGCAATGACAATGTTTACGCGGGTGGTGTTGAGTGTGGCCGTGCTGCGCGACATGAGGAGATAGCCGTGGATCGACGCGGAGGGTAAGTCTGTGACGTGTTAGTGTGTTTAGTGGGTTGTTGCAGTGTGTGTTGCAGTGTGTCAGTGACGTAGTAGCTGGTGCCTTTTGTTCCTGGGTTGCGCACAGCTTTTTGGGCACACCTTTTCAATTGTATAATAGATAAACAGGCCAACGGCATAAACAATATTTGTTTGCCTGTCTTCTACAAAAATAAAAGTTACTGTTGCGCGTGCCAAGCTGTCATTCTCTTGTATTATTTATTTATTTCCCACCATGGAGTAACCTCGCGCAGCAGACTATCCAGCAGCATTCCACCTCGGAGGAAACTCTGATAAGGCCGGCAGTGTCGGTAGGCCAATCAGAGGCAGGCGGGGCGTTACCATGTCTATGCTTGGACGTAGAATAGATTGCATTGCCAAACTAACAAATCTATGCAAGATCATGGCTTCCGCTAACCAGCTCTATAATCACCAAATGCTTTCACAAACGTCCAAAACTACAACAATCCTAATAAAAGAGCTGCTCTTTCAGGGCCCATGGCACCCTCTAGAATTGGCAACCTCTCCACATTGATTGTGATTGGATATTCTGCCATTTTTTGTCAATCAGAGACAAAAAGCTAAATGAGCAATTAGTTCATATTGTGGAAATTTACTTTGCACGCACGCACGCACCCACACACACACACACACACACACACACACGCATACCCACACACACACACACACACACACACACACCCACACACACGCACACACACACACACACATACCCACACACACACACACACACACACACACACACACACTAAGACTGAAGGGAGACAGAAAGTTCTAAATATGAAGAGAACATAGATTAAGAAAGAAGTTGAAAGTGCATGGAAGAAATTAAGAGAATATAAAAATATCAAAGTAACAGAGGCGATGATAGGAAAGAGAAAGATTTAGTACACAGTGTTTGTTTCTGTCTGATCGTCAAAGTAGATTTTCCTCCTCTAAATGAATCAGTCATTCATTTAAGACTCGTTAAGATTTGTTTTCCTGAGGGAAATGGCTGATAGCTAAACAGTCATTTACAGGAAACCACGATGGCAGCTAAATTTAGCCTCCTTTCTCTTCTGCTTGGATAACAACCGGAGGAGGAATAGAATATAAATGAGAACATGAAAGTGCTTTTGCTTTGCTCAACTGATCCAAAAGCTCATAAGATCACAGCCTTGTTGTTAAACTTTCTGCCTTTGTGTTTCCTTGCAACAACTGCCCATCTTTGGTTTGTCAGATAATTACACTATATTAAATTTCACAATACATAATAATATTGTCGATTATGTCGTACATCAAATCAAGTTTTCTTCTCATTTGACAAAAAAGCAGAAAACAAAGAATGGCATGAGACAAGTTTAATCAGAATTGTTTGTTTTATTTTTATCCCACAATTTTGCAACCCATTTTTCCCCCAGTGTCAATTATCGAATGTAATCCTGGGCGCTACACTTCCTCTGCCAACCTTGGGGGGCAGCGGACTGACCTCATGCTTCCTTCTATGCATGAGGAGTCCAAGCTGCTTCTCTTCACCTAGGGGGAGTTTCCCCAGCCGGACGTAGCGCGTGGAAGGAACACGTTATTCCGACCCTAATGAATCTGGGTTTACATAGGAAGTCAGTCAATTGGGTAATTGCCCCCCCCCCCCCCTCCTGGAGCCGTCCCTGGTTTTAACGTATTCCCCCCCCCCAGTTCAAATATGATTGTTTTGGAGGGGTCGCAGGACTTGCGGCCAGGTTGAGAACCAGTGCTTTGGAGAGGGACTGGGAGAGATGAGCACACACAGCCTGTAGAAATGCACAGACCCTTGACTTTCCTTTGCAATAAGATAAAGGCTCCTTATCTCCTCCCAGCCAGGTGCTCAGAGTGGTGATGCAATCAAGACCAGCTTAAAAGAATTCATTGACTTGTGAACCCGGAGCTCAATAGTATGAATGTTTAAAACAGAGAGACACGACTCTATATGGGGTTGTGTGTGTGTGTGTGTGTGTGTGTGTGTGTGTGTGTGTGTGTGTGTGTGTGTGTGTGTGTGTGTGTGTGTGTGTGTGTGTGTGTGTGTGTGTGTGTGTGTGTGTGCGTGCATGCGTGTGGGTGTGTGTGTGTGTGTGTGTGTGTGTGCGTGTGTGTGTGTGTTGCACTTAGAGAAAGTCCATAAAGACTGCATGCTTGCCTGCTTGGCCACAGTTGAGCTCAAGAACATTTTCATTTACCTGATAGTCCTGATAAATTTCCTTTATGCATTCATGTGCTGGTATTGATTACAGACAGCCGTTGCGTTGTTGATGTTAATACTTGCACAATGACGACATCCCAATGGTGAAAGCTGTTCTGTTTGACTCTACAATAATGGCAGATTCGACCACGCCCCCAAATCTGTCTCAAAGAATAGCTTAATGTGGGAAAAGCAGCTTCCTCACTCTGTGCATATGGCAATGGCATTGTGCAAGAAGAGAAGAAAAATGGGCGAGGACGAACGGATGGACTGGCATGATTGTGTTCATTTTATAGTGCGATAGTTGGATGACCATGGAGTTGATTGTCCCCTAACCCCTCCCATTCCCAAGGCCCTTATCACAGCTTTAATACAAACAGCTGAATGTGGTCCACCTCATGGTGGCAAGCAACGGAGCGAGGAATTGATGGGCCTCACAGCACACGTGTTTCACTATATTGATGATTGCATAATCTGCCACTTGCAGCCATTGCAGAAAGAACTTGGTGGACAGATTTGGGACACAACCTTTCTTTAAAGTTATTTCGAACAGATTTATAATTTATTGACGAGAAAGCCAGGGAGGACAGGGCAGTGGGGTTTTAACATAATAAACCAGGTTTTAAATCCAGTACCTCGTGATGATGAGGTTCAGCTATCAGGGTACATTATGGGGGAAATATTAAACAAGAATGTTTTCAGAATCTTGATGTGTCATGAAGAGCATTATAGGAAGTATAATATGAGTTGCTTGACCAATCGATGCTTTTGAGAGACAGAGAGAGAGAGAGAGAGAGAGAGAGAGAGAGAAAGAGAGAGAGACAGAGACAGAGACAGCTTTTTCTTTAGGATTTGCTCCCAGTGCTTCCAATGTTTGGACCCGTGTGGGTCTTCGTACCTTCATACCTGACGAAGACCCACATAGGTCGAAACGAACTTGTAACCTAAAATATAGTGCTTCTGGGAGCTACAGACCAGTGTGCGAACTGCGTTCCTTCTTCATATTCAACTTTTCCCCAAGAACCCATACATACAGTGCGTTATTGTTGTTGTTGTTGGAGGGGAGGTTGTGTTGTGTTGTGGTAGGTGGTGAAAGACCACTCGCACCTCTCTGACTGCCAAATGTCACATGGGTGATTCATTTTAAAAGCCGTCCAACTCTGTCATTTTCCCTCTAGAAACCAAAAAGGTTAGCAGGCCTGCCCACTTCTTGTCTGCAGTTGTCCTTTTTCAGTCGCAGCTGATGTCTATTAGAGTTAATGGATGTCCTCCAATTGTCACCAGCATGATGATGATGATGATGATGATGATGATGATGATGATGATGATGATGATGATGATGATGATGATGATAATGATGACGATGACGACAACATGTTTTACTACTCATACAATACAAAGAGAGGCTTGAACTCGAGTGGACACCTCCCATCAAAGTTGATTGGTTGAATTAGGCCCATACACTGCCAGAAAGTTCAACTGGGAATCATGGCATTGAAACATGCTTTGATAATATGTCCAAGAGCACTGTGGACACAAATATTTGTTATCTATCTGTCTAATAATTGTCTGTAGTGTGTCAGTACTGTGCTGTACTGTCTGTGTGACGTCTATGGTCTCTGTACCATATGTGGTGCCAGTATATACCGGTAGGCAACTTTTGTTACTATGTTAGTTCTCTGTATGCAAGGTCTGTTGTCTCGGTACCACGTGTACAAGAACAGATTACCAGCCTAGGTGCCTGGACCGCTCAGCTGGCCGAGGCCTGAAAAACATCGAAATATCGGACAGATCCGGTGTGAACACATGACTATAGACATTTAACATTCTGTAGATTTTCTGTGGTGTGGTTCTGTGTGATTTTCTGGCTCAAACAAGTGCTCTAATTTGCCTGTACGTGGACTGTGAGGTAAGAGGCCACAAATCCCATATATGACATACAAATTGATTATGTGGATGTAATTGAGGTCATAAATCCTAAAAGAAAAACTTTAAAACTTTAACACTTAACCCATAATGATTACTACTTTAACTACATTTTTATGCCAACACTAGTCAATTTTGAATACCAAACTTTTACCTGTAACGGGAGTATTTCTGCATTGCTTTGAATAAATGGTGCAACTGCATACTGCACATGTCATGATGTTAATGCAGCAGTAGGACTATAGGTCCTTACACCAATGTCACCGGGACAAACTGAGACACACACCGGCGTATACACTGTAATGCTTCTGACAGGACTCGAGGGAGACGTGAGGCGAGAGGACAGAGAAGACAGTGAGAAATCATCAGCGGATCTGTCAGTCAACAAGTTGCACATAATAGACCTAATCATCGTCTCTCCTCTGCATCAAGGTCACTCCATATTGAAATGACGTGACGTGAGGGATACGTGAACCGTTTCTTCCCAGTTCAGCATTATATTAGCTCATTTATAAAGTTGACAGTTAATAAGTTGAAAAAAAAAAAAAAAGTTGACAGTCAGTACCAGAAACATCACTTTTTATTTATTTTATTTTGCAGTCATGCGGCCAGGGACCAGAAAACCCACCAAGGACATATATCTGTCTGTCTGTCTGTCTGTCTGTCTGTCTGCCTGCCTGCCTGCCTGCCTGCCTGCCTGCCTGCCTGCCTGCCTGCCTGCCTGCCTGTCTGTCTGTCTGTCTGTCTGTCTTGTGAGAAATTATGAACAGTTTGGATTGGAAAACACTTTGTGGACAGGATGGTCCCGGGCTCCGGCTCAAGGAAAAATTGCTTTTGCTTCACATTTCACTTTTCACACTGATTGGCCAAAAGGGGAGTGGTGGCGGTGTAGCCTGTCTTATTATAATTTATTGAAAAACAGTAACTTCAGTGCGGTAGGGTGGCCAATATTATTTGAAAGGTATACTGGACTGAACGGTAAATGGTAAGTGTAAATAGTAAACAGTAAATAAAGAATGTGAAGAAATATAGAAAACAACTAGATAAAGTGCCCTTTGGGCACAGGTCTCCACCAGGGCAGGTCAGGTTGTGGCCTCCTGGTGGCGCCAACAGGCCAATGTGAAAAGGGTGGGATATATTCCTCAGCCTATAGGAAACTTCCTGAAAGATTTCACGTAAATTACATGCTGCGTTCATGATTTGAGGCATTTTGTTCCAAAAATGTGTTTTGCAAAAATCCACCTGTTGGTGGCGCTATAACAGGCCAATGTGAAAAGGGTAGGATATATTCCTCAGCCTAGTAGGAAAGTCTGTGAAAGATTTCACGTAAATTGCACGCTGTGTTCATGATTTGAGGCTTTTTGTTCAAAACGGGCCAATCCTGCAAACTTTGAAAGCCAATGTTAGCCAATTAGGATGGAATATGAAATATAGGACAGATCCGGCGTAAACACATGACTATAGAGATAGTGTGTAACGATTTGTGGGATTTTTGGACAGAATCTAGAGGAGTAATATCAAAATAACTGTTTTTCGGCCTCCTAGTGGAGGCCGTTCTGGAAAATTTGGGGCAGAGGTTCATCGTTGGCATCCAGGGAGTGTGTGTGCAAAATTTGGCATCGACTGGGTTAACGGTGCCGGAGATTAGCTAGTAACAGACGAACGGACGGACGGACACACAGACACACGGACACACACACGGACGGAGTACAAAACATACTCTCTCCCCATGCCTTCGGCCTGGTGGAGACAATAAAGAAGATTGCAATAGAGAAGGGAATTAGTGAATTACTTTCACTTTGTCTTTTATTTGACTGTCCAAATTGTCCTGCAAGGTCCCCCCCCCCCCCCCCCGACACACACACACACACACACCTGCCCCACCCCCCACCCCCGAGTATGACTTTGATGAGACAGCTATTTTGTAGGCAATAATAATAACTGGCCTTGACTGTTCCGTCAGAGCCTCTCAACTTCACTCATTGCTGTTTCTTCAGAGCTGCTGCTGCTGCTAACGTAGCTCATTTTACTTTTCTGTTCCGACTAATCCTGCAGAGTAGGCCTACTTACTGCGACGTGTATAAGAGCATAGAGTGATATTGTACTCTTTTGCTACAGCCAGTTGTTGACAGTAAATCATACATACTGGTTATGCCTGATGACATACAATACCGTCAGAGGTATAAAGTAAACAAGTAGGTCCTACCTTCACTCAAGTACTCTACTGAAGTACAATTTTGAGGTATTTTTTACTTTATTTGAGTTATGAATTATTATTAGTAGAACTAAAAGACAAGTCATTTCATGTTCGGTTGTGTGCAGGTGTCACACTCCGTAAATAGCTGATCTACAACCTCTGCGACACGTCACACGTTAGCTTATAGATCTGCTATTTTCGGCACACAGGTGAGTATAATCAGGCATCACCAAAATACATTTTAGTTGACTAAATCAACTGTAGACTAAAATCTTATGGTATTTAGGCGACTAAAACTAGACTAAAACAGACTAAATGTGACTAAAACTAAATGGAATTATATTCAAAAGACTGACTGAAAACATCCTTGCAGACTGTGGAAAATATACGACAAAAATTTGAACTTGACACAGCCTTTTCTTGTGTTCCTACTGCTTTTCTTTTAGTTTATTTTTTGTTTGTGTTAGGTTTTCATGGTGGGTTTTGTGAGGCCTTTAATACTTTTTGGGTTTTGGGTCACCAATCTGTATGGTAATTAACCTGTGATGTCATATCCTAAAAGACATGTTTTATCTGCAATCTTGTAAATCAGGCCTAAGGCCTGATTTACACTGGCAGCCAAATCTAGCCTGAATCTAGCCTGAATCAGATCTGTGTCACTTCAAGATAGAAATCCGAGTTGCTTAAATAAGTCTAAATGCAGACAGGTCACATGGAATCCGATTTTTTCATTCAGAGGTGGTTTCAAATCTGATTTAAATCCGATCTGAGGAGATCTGTCTCAGTCTGAAATGAATGCAACGATCCGCTGGTTTTTCCAAATCACCCAAATCACTAAATGCTCCTTTAACCAAACCCATTCCTGAAAACAAATGAGCACTTTGGCTCTTACAGCCTTGTGTGTGGTTTCCGTATGCGTCATTCAAGCAAACATGGATCAATTCGCTATTGTTAATAGGCCTGCTATAGTTCCCTGGGGAAGCATATGAGCCTAATAATGATTTAATTGTCTCTGTTGGCATTTTGCTGTACTGTAGAACCTCAAATAAAGGAGTGGTTTTAAAATATAAGCTTGCTCTCAACGAAGGCAGTCACACACACCCGCCTTCGTATCCCAACACCCCCCCACCCCCCTCCCACCCGCTGGGCTCTCCTCTTTTTTTCCTCCTTCCACGTCATGCCTCCCCCTGGAGGGATGACGTGGAATACCCCCCCCCCCCCCCCCCCCCCACCTCTTCTTTTTTGTTTCTGAGATGCAAGGAGGGGAAACTTGCGGCGACGCACACAGTTGCAGCGGCTCAGTGTCCCAGCACATCACTATTTCGTTGTACTTGTACCTGTACCTGTTACAATGACAACTAGAAAAAGTGCCCTTCTGGGCACAGGTCTCCACCAGGAGGATAGGAGTGTGTGTGATGTTTGGCAAAATGTTTTGGAGCAATGTGTGTGTGTGTGTGTGTGTGTGTGTGTGTGTGTGTGTGTGTGTGTGTGTGTGTGTGTGTGTGTGTGTGTGTGTGTGTGTGTGTGTGTGTGTGTGTGTCTGTGTGTGTGTGTGTGTGTGTGTGTGTGTGTGTGTGTGTGTGTGTGTGTGTGTGTGTGTGTGTGATTGATTGATTGAAGTATTTATTAACAGTTTGGAGAATTTCAGTACATTTCAAGCACAACTTAATACAAAACTGTTAACTGTGGACGACACCATAAAGCATTACACTTGTTTACAATAGGGTCCACCATGTTCAATTCATCATAACATTTAGAGACGTACAAATATACACTTCTATATAGCCAAAAACAGGAAATCATCATGGAGGAGGTAAAAAGGGGGAAAAACATATACAGTGAGGGGGAAAAGGGGTGGGGGGGGATTCAGATTTTACGGGGGCCAGTTTCGAATTGCAGCCATCTGTAGGTGCCCTTTGAGAACGGTTTTGAAGGAGTCAATGGATTCGCATGTCTTAATGACTGTTGGTAGGGCGTTCCACATTTTGGTGGCATAGGAGCGAGAACAATTTAGTCCCTTGTTTGTGCCGAATCTGGGTTGCACATGGTTAGTTGAACTCCCTCTTGTGTTGTGGGTGTGGACTTTGTTGACATTAAGGAAGTATTTAAACAGGTACATGGGTATCTTGGTGGTGGTGTATCGAATCTTGTGGACTAGACCCATTGCAAGATGCTGTACTCTGTCGTTCCAGCCTGTCAAAGTGGGTTTGGGGAGTGAGGCCAAGTAGTAGCTAGTCTGGAGCCTTGTTTTAAGGGCCTTTGAGGTGCTGTGGTACCAAGAGGTGCATGCATGCATAGTCGAAGAGACCTTGTACGAGGGCTCCTGTTAGGGTCTTCAGGGTGTTTTTGTTGACCAGTGAGGAGATCCTGTATATATAGGAATCTTGTTCTTTGGTTGACTTTTTTTATTACGTTTGATGGATAATTTTGAGTTATTGTAGATCTGTTATTTTGTGGATGGAAGTTTCCATGTTCCCAATGACCATGTATTTTTCATGCCCTGTATCCCACTAAGTTACATCTCATTTCTGCCCAGCCTGTAGATAAGTATTAATTCTCCCCCCAGCCGGCGTGCTGATAAAGTATTGTTTTCTCCTGTTTGCCACAACACCCAGCCTTTCTGTGGAAAACAGCATGTTATTCGGCCTTGGTGCTTTGCCAGAGCAGACAAGTTGTCTACTAGTCACGTTAGCTATTCGGCATCAACTTTGAATTATGAACTACATTTAGATGATTAACTACATATCCCATACATTATGCTTCCTGGTTTAGATAGGAAGTGACAGTGAATCCTCCTTTGGTTGTTTGACACGTTGCTCTGTGTAGCGTATTCATCTGATTAAAATATCCCATATATACCGTGTCCATTTGGTGGCACGGGGGAGAGACATTTTGTAATTTGGCTGTATGTGGGATCTCTTCTGTGCTCTCTCCGAACTGAAAATGAACTGACAAAACCATATGCTCTGACTGGACTCACTTCTTTCTGGTGGACTCATTTTTCCTATTGGGTATTTAAAGGTATTTTTCTAAAGAGTATTTCCTGCTTAAGGTAACATTTGGATATTGATAGTATTCCTGTTAAAGCTAATTGTTAACTTTGTCATCTGAAAGGTTTGGTAACCATTTTTCCCAATTGTTAGAGGCTCTCTGCCTAGATTTGTGGTGCAGAGTATTTATTTGTACTCTGATTACTTTAGTAAAGTATTTTTACAGTTTTATAGTTTCAGCTCTGTTGCAGCTCAGTAATACAGTATTATACAGTCCTTTTTATCATTAGTAAATCATTAATTGTCCCTTCTGCATGTTATATGCAATAGTCTTCGAGTCTTCCCTTATCTTAAATATTTCCAACAACGTTGGTGGCCATTTTATCACTGGAACGATTTCCCTCCAGGATGGAACCTAGGTAGGTAATTTCATCTTTTAGTGTGATAATATTGTCACCCACTCTAACAAAGAACCCATCTGCCTTGCTGAGATTATTATTTGATCCAAAGAGAATGGATTCGATCAGTTTCTTCCAGGTGTGTGTGTGTGTGTGTGTGTGTGTGTGTGTGTGTGTGTGTGTGTGTGTGTGTGTGTGTGTGTGTGTGTGTGTGTGTGTGTGTGTGTGTGTGTGTGTGTGTGTGTGTGTGTGTGTGTGTGACTGTCTGTATCCATCCCAAGATTGGAAAAGAAAAGGGGAAAAAAAGGGTTTTAGAAATATACTATATTTAAGAAAGTAGTACAATGACAATGAACATTGAATTTACAAAGACCATTGAGAGATGTCTCATTTCACCATCTTGGAACAGCAAACAGTAAAAATGTCTGTTCATCTTGTTCTCTGTGTCACTTTTTTGATTGTCTTTGTGTATCTTCCTCGGTGATCTGTTCCTCACTCTTTTCTGTTTCTCTCCTCTCCCCCTCAACAACACACCTCTCTTTCTCCCCGACATCCATAGAATAAGGATATTGACACTTCCATTATTGACCGGCCAATGACGTCGATCCTGTAATGAACTATGGGCATCGAATTGAATTTACAGCTCCTTATGTCCGTCCCGCTGTCTCTCTCTGTCATCGTTTACTTCCGTCTACTAAGGGTACGGACAGGCCGCCGCAAGACAGAAACGGAGAAATAATATTCATCCAATCGTTGAGCCGTGATTTGAGCTGATGTGTTGGTCACGCTGTGGGTTTAAGAAGCCCCATAAATCAGCTGTGCAGAGCAGAGGAGGCCATAAGGATGGGCGGGAAACTAAATTGGCCATGGCTTCGTTTCTTCTGTTAAATGAAGCAGGCAAAGGCCACCAGCAGTGGGAAAAATACTTGCATTTATTTTTCTCAAGTAAAAGCACCAATTACTGCACTGTAGAAATACTCCATTACAAGTAAAAGTCAAGGATTCAAAATGTACTTGGGTAAAAGTACAAAAGTATTGGTATCAAAATCTACTTAAAGTATCAAAAGTAAAAGTACTCAGAATGTCCCATTTCAAGTTTTTAAATGTATAAAAATGAAGTAGTTATTGGATATTGGAAATACTCAAGTAAAGTACAAATATATCTCAAAATTGTACTTAAGTACAGTACTTAAGTAAATATACTTTCCACCACTGAAGGCCACCAGAGACAGGCAAACCAGCTGACAATGTAGTCTCCTGCATGCCTCTTTGATATTTTTCCTTTTCTCTTTTACCTTCTCCCATCTTATCTGTCCCTAATATCTTACCTCCTCACGGTCATTCAGCATCCTCATCAGGGATTGTAGGGATTCCCTGGGATCTGAAGGCTGCTTCCATGCATGCAGACAATAAGGCACATCAGTTCCACCACCGTGTGATTGCCTATACAGTATAATACTTTGCTTGCCAATCAGTAGAAAGGGCTGATTGTGATGGAGATCAACGTTGACTGTAGAGCCTGCATTGTAGTAGAGCCTGCATTTCTTGCAAGGTATGGCTCCCCCATATCTTGCAATTATGATCGAACCCTACAAACCCTCCCGCGCACTTAGATCAGCCAACGCGGGGAAGCTGGAGGTGCCTTCACTAAAAACGCCAGGACAACGCTCCACACGTCCCAAACTCTTCTCCCTCCTGGCTCCAAAACGATGGAATGCAGTGCACTTCCCATCACAATCAGAACTGCAGCCTGAGGCCTCATTCACACGTACCAAACACCAATCAAGCAAATGTTGGCCCAAATGTTTTGGGCCACCACAATGCTTTTCCAATGGGAGTCACATGGTTTGACCAAACATTTTTGTTTGATTGCTGATTGCTGATGGTGTTCTGCCCCTCCCCCCTCATCAAACAAAAATGTATGTATAGTTTATATGTATAGTTTCATTATATAGATATTCCACTGTTACGCCTTAGTTGATGCATGTTTCATGATAACTACTTTTTACTATTATTTTGCACCGTCTGACCAAGTGAGACTACTCCTGTAGGTGGTCTCATCTTTGTCAATGACCAGGCCTTATGTTGGAGCCCGTCCTCACCTCCTCGTGGCTTTCGGACAGAAAGTACAGAATCCATGCACAGGCTGAGCTTGTTGTTGAATCTGGAGGTGACTACACAGTCTCCAGGTGGAAGAGGACAGTGTGTCAATAGTGTTGTGGCTATTGTGTGTAGATTAGAACACTCCAAAGATTGCAGTTGTCGGCCCTGCTCAGTTGACTGACTCTGCCCTTTATCTTCTGAAGACATGGTGAGTGGTGCTTTTCTCCTCCTCAGTCCCAGATCAAAACTCTCTCTCTCCGCTTGAGCACCTCATGCACCGTGCTGTGTTATCCATGGTTTCTGATGTGGATGAACCTTTATGGATTTAGTGAGGACTATGTTGGCTAAGCCCTTTTTAATAACTGACATGTCTATATCCATATATGCATCTATATTCCCATCCTCTGTGTCATGTCGAAACAGCTCTGTAGAATTAGATTTTATTTATCAGATCAGACAAAACACTGTCTTAACAATAAGTGCTGACAGTTTGAGCTTCTGTTTGTATGCAGGGAGGAGGAATAAAGATGCGTGATCATATTTTCCCTCTCCTTTCTCCCAGTTCCAGTTACAAATTACAATTTAGGCATTTAGCAGATGCCCTTAATCCAGAGCGATTTACAGTAAACATGATATCTAAATTACATTTAGCCTTTTCAAAATAAGACTATGCACTGAAAAGATTGTGGCACTGGGTGAATACAATA
>NC_136808.1:33749137-33756637 GCF_951216825.1 Electrona antarctica | reverse complement strand
GAATTATTGTATGCATTATTATTTCAGTTTATTTGTTTTCCAGTTAAAGGCTTTTATTTTGAAGGTATTGGGCAATTGGGTGTGCACAGGTGAATTTATTTAACTGTCATCAGACAGGCACTCATTCAGATTTCAGTTTGGCACTGTGAAGGTGCACAAGTTTTTACCAGGGTGACAGGGTCAAAGCAAACTAGCAAAGCAGTTATTTCCATCATGTTTGCCATATTTGTCTGTGAAGGAAATGGAATAAAATATCACCAACCTGCAAGAGCTGTTTGGACATCGACTCATTTATCCCTGCGTAAGATCCACTATACCCGGTGCCTCAGTGGCCTTTTGAGTTTTATTATTGTTGACAAATAGCCACTACATAAAGTAAAAACTTGCCCTTATTGAAATGGACATTTTATTGTTTGGATTTTGCACTGGATCTTTGGACTTGCACATGCTATGCATCAAGTGGATAATTAGCCTCATCAAGGACTTGTGAATGGGACATGGACGCACCTGCACTGCTTTTACTATTGTTGTTTTGCTCACTGGATTTTAAAGACACGTCAGAGAATGGAGGAGCAGCGACTTAATGGACATTGTCGCACAAAACTACCCAGAAACATTGGTATGTGAAAATAATATATGCTCAGTCGGCTTTATTGGAAAAAGGCTTAACTATTGGAGTGGCTGAGTTTGTTTCACTACCGCAGAGCAGATTGGGAGTTGGATTTTGATGCATGTTTGATTGTGCAATTAGAGACATTCATTCATAAATATCCGATCTTAAAGGTTGTGTGAAGTTCAGACTACAGTAAACCAGACAATATAGCGTGTTGAGAAAAAGACACAATGTCACAGATACATTTAAAAGACAATGTTGAGACTCAGAATGAGGCTCGAAGTGTGGTTTCTGATGATATCAGGCCAGAGGACAGTGTTTCAAACATTTCATGTCCAAAGGAGGATCATACCAGAACACACTCTTGTGCATCATCCACCTCATATGCAAGGATAAAGGCAGAGGCTGATAAAGCAGCACTCATAGAGCGCATTCATGCGTTAAAAAGGAAACACCAGTTGGAAGCAAAGGAGGAGAAATTAAGAAAGGAAAAGGAACAGTTTGCTCTAGAGACTGAGTTAGCTGCAACCAATGCTAAAATCAATGTTCAATTCAAGATGTGGATCCAAAAGAGCGGAGGGAATGAACTCATATCTGGAAAGGAACCAGGGCCAGGCTCAGAGGATAAGCCAACTTAATCCTCAAGCTGGTCAATTTGTCCGACAGGGAAATTACAAAAACAACAAGTTGAGTGAATCTACACCTGAGGCCCTGTCTGTGTCTGCCAGGCCTAAAGAAACGTCACAGACCGTCATACCTAAACAGGTGACTGTAACACAGACTGACCTCAGACCAGCAACAGCTGGAGCACAAACACAAGTGGTTCTACAGACTGGAGGTGATTCCTCTCTGAATATGTCATGCAACAATAGCACTGAGAATAATATTGTGAACATCATGCAAAGGCAGAATGAAATCACTGCATTGTTGGTTCAGCAAACTTTAGCATCCTCTCTGCCAAGGAGAGAGATAACTGTGTTTGAGGGTGACCCTCTTGAATTTCATTCCTTTATTAGAGCCTTTGAAAGTTGTGTCGAGGCAAAAACTGACAACTCCAGTGATCGACTGCATGGAGCAGTACACCATAGGCGAGCCAAAAGAATTGGTAAAGAGTTGTCAGCAGCTACCACCTACACAAGGATACCAAATGGCCAAATCCCTTCTTGATGAACATTTTGGCAATGAGTACAAAATAACTTGTGCATACATGGACAAAATTCACAACTGGCCTCTCATTAAAGCAGAGGATGTCAAAGCTCTGCAATCATATTCTCTTTTCCTCCGAGAATGCTGTCATTTAACATATCAAATCATGCGCATGGAGTTAGACACACCATTCAATCTCAGAAACATTGTGATGAAACTTCCTTACAAGTTAAGAGAAAAATGGAGAGAGGTTGCATGTGATTGGCAGGAGAAAAGAGGTTGCAGAGCAGTGTTCAGTGACCTTGTGAACTTTGTTGAGAGAGAAGTCAAAATAGCCTCTGATCTAATTTTTGGAAATATCCAAGATTTGCAACCTACCAGATGTAGTAAAACCTCCACTGTCAGTGACCCAAGACAAAGGAAACGGGAAAGCACTTTTGCCACTAGTGTCACAACAGTGAAGGAAGCACATATTTACATGGATAAAAGGTTCCCTTCTGTTGAAAGCAACCTCAAATGTTGTTTATTTTGCCAGCAAAACACTCATTCATTGAATGCATGCTCACAGTTTAAGTCAAAGATGCATCGGGACAAGATAAGTTTCATAAAGGAAAATGGAATTTGTTTTGGTTGCTTAAAAGTTGGGCACACAAGCTCCACATGTTGGAGTCGTTTGGATTGCAGCGTGTGTCACCAGAAGCATCCCTCTGTCCTGCACATTGAGCAGAAGGGTATAGGTACATCCTTCAATGAAACTGTGAGCCTTCCACTGAGTGTAACACCTGAACAGCCTGAGACATGTGGTCACATTGGGGCCGGTGATGAGGACAGTTCGGTTTTCTCCATTGTAGCAGTTCAGGTGAAAAGTCAGACGAATAACAAAGTTGTGCACACACATAGATCCTGGGAGTTCCAGTACCTTTTGCACTGTTCACCTGGCAGAGAAACTCGGCCTAAGTGGCAGGCCAGCCAGCATTTTATTACAGACAATGGGTCAAAAGAAGATTGTGAGCACCACCATATTGTCTGACTTGAAAGTGTCTGGCATGGACACAAATGATTTCATTGAACTGCCTAACGTTTTAACTCAACAGACTATGCCAGTGTCGAGGGTGAACATTCCACGGCAAGAGGATGTTGAAAAATGGTCCTACTTGAGGAAAATAAAACTTCATGACATGGATGCAGATGTTGATTTGCTCATTGGATCAAATGCAGCAAAAGTGATTGAACCTGTGGAGCTGATCAACAGTCAAGGTCAAGGACCCTATGCAGTCCGAACAATAGTCGGCTGGGTAATTAATGGACCTCTTTGTAGTGGAGACAACGCAGTGAAGACTGGCTGCTCTGTTGTCACAAATAATAGGGTTTCTGTGGAACATCTGGAAGACATGTGCATTGATGCGCCCTTCATAGAACCTGTACAGCATCCCCAAGGCCAGAAGTGAAGTTTAAGGAATACTCTAAAAGACACTCCACTGTGTGCACACATCCTAATAGACCTGCAGCAAAGATCCCTCTGATGTTGGAGGCCACAGTGTAGAGCCATGGACATTTATTTATTTATTTTTTCTTTCTATGCTGTCTTTCTGTCTGTTTCTCTTTCAGTGGCCACAGAGTGCAAGATGGAGAAGTTGAATAGCTCCTTTATGAAATTAGTGTAATTGTGACGTGTACACTTTTCCCAATTAGGGGCCGGCATGTTGGAGCTATTCACTATTTTGTATTTCACATTTATTTGTTTGGTAGAATTATTGTATGCATTATTATTTCAGTTTATTTGTGTTCCAGTTAAATGCTTTTATTTTGAAGGTATTGGGCAATCGGGTGTGCACAGGTGAATTTATGTAACTGTCATCAGACAGGCACTCATTCAGATTTCAGTTTGGCACTGTGAAGGTGCACAAGGTTTTACCAGGGTGACAGGGTCAAAGCAAACTAGCAAAGCAGTTATTTCCATCATGTTTGCCATATTTGTCTGTGAAGGAAATGGAATAAAATATCACCAACCTGCAAGAGCTGTTTGGACATCGACTCATTTATCCCTGCGTAAGATCCACTATACCCGGTGCCTCAGTGGCCTTTTGAGTTTTATTATTGTTGACAAATAGCCACTACAATACTGTTAGTTATCATCATGTTCTTTTAATATCTAAATATCTTCAGTTTCTGCCCCGTGAAGGGTTCATAATGTCTCTTATCATGTCCATCTAATAACTGTGTACTATGTCTCCAGGCTCTGCTTCGGGGGGTTGTGATCTCAGAGTCTGTCATGCTTCGCAGATTGTTCCGGTGCTTTGCGGGAGTGGAGCCAGAGCCACACCACCAAATACATTGCACTATCATCGCAATAAATCATTTTCTTCCCTATACGAGAAGTGACCTTATGTGTACTAAGGTCACTAATAGTAGTGCATAACGTTTTATTTTTGCTCGTTTTCATTGTTTTGACATGGTCCAGAAGTAGCCTACATGAAATTCAATGTCTACATTTTCTAGTTTTTATACATTGTTTATGGCAAAACTAACAAGTGTTTTCAGGGATTCATTGCATGCATATACTGTAAGTATATTCCCGTGTGAAGTGAAGGTTGCTCTTATCATCGTACATCATCATGATGTAAAATAGACAGAAAATAATAGAAGAATGGTAAAGTGAAAAGTACCCTCATCATAATGCATGATAGTAAAACCTCACCTACAGGTTGTAGGTAGACGAAATTAAAGCCTGGGTATCGAGGCTAGGTTGTAGGTGACTCGACAGCCATTTGTGTCTACGTGCAGGTCACTCACAGGAGGGGGAGCATGCTTCTTACTGTAAGGGCCTGAGGTCAATAGGCTATTGACCTGCTCTCTATTTCAGGCCCTTCCACTAAGTAAGCATGCTCCCTCTCCTGTGAGTGACCTGCACGTACTGCACGTAGGCTGTCGAGTCGTTGGGGGAGCAATCATGGGACGTCAATGTTCCTTCCTTATCACTATCTGTCTGTCCATCTGGGTGTCTGTCTGTCTGTCTCACACTAACGCTTGTCAGTCTGATCACTCTGACGGATTGCAAAAGTTTGCATGTGCATGCCTACTACAACTAGCAACGCTGCACCAGAATTGTATATGTGTTGGGTATGTGTCGATTTTTGTGCGTGTGGTCGGTGTAAGACATGACATGATTGCCATAGTAGAGAACTGTCGTCAACATCATTTGATGTTTAATGAGAGTCTGGACAGAATGTTGTGTGAGAGACACAATCATACACAGATTCATACACAATACACATACATGAATTCACAATGCACAATGAACACTGGATTTTTTTGGGGGCTTTTCTGCCTTTATTGATAGTATCAAGTGAAGATAGACAGGAAAGAGGGAGAGAGAGAATGGGAGAGACACGTAGCAAAGGTTGTCATGAACGGGACTCGAACACGCAACACGCTGCCAGGCCAAAGCCTATATGTGGCATGCGCCTGGACCACTTGGCCAGGGGCTCGGGCTCGGGGGTGAACACTGGATTTTGATGTGTAATTTCCGTGACACATGCAAGTTACAGTATGTAAACCAAATGAACTGCTAACAAAAGCATCCATAGCTGAGAGAAGGAGCTACAGATGCTGGGTGGAAAGACAGATGTCAAATGACAACACTTATGTCTGGAAGCTTAGGTAGCAAGTGCTGATTTATCAGATAATAATATTAACTCCCAGGTTTTGATCTGCATGGCTGTTGATACTGATTAATGATCATAATTAATTTGTTATAAGTCCAGTAAAATGGGAGAGAGGAGGAGGTTTCAAAATATTGAAATATGAATTGAATCAGCATTGTTGACGGATACGAGAAATATACTATTACATAAAACATTTAGGGTGACCAGATGTCCCTCTTTGCGTGGGACAGTCCCTCATTTCCAATACTTTTCAGGCGTCCCACAAATTGAGACCCTGTCCCACATTGTGACTGGCAAGCAATTGCATCAGTGTTCAAATGCCCTAATAGTTAGTCCCCTAATAGTTGGCCTTCTGTTGTAAAGCTCTCTCATTGTCTCTTCCTGCAAGATGTGTTTTTAAGCCTGTTAAAATAGCATACAAATTAAAATAAAGCATGATTTTAAAACAAAATGTGAGACGCCAGAGGAGTTTATAAATGATAGCCAATAGGCCTATGGTCGAATATGACATCAAGGCATTTAATAGCAACTCAAGTAGTAAGTTGCTAACCCGGTACTCCAGTATCGCGTGTGGGACAAGTGGGATGGGGGGGACGGGGTCCCCCCCATCCCACTTGTCCCACACAAGCGATACTTCTGTCCCTCAAATGAACAGTTTGAAACAGATCAAATTAGGCATCATTATTAGTATTTAACGTTAAATCGGTGAAGCATGATTGAAATCACATTCTACTAAGTTGAAACACTAATTAATAACTTTAGTAAGCTTAACACGTTGAGCTTGCAGATCAGCTATTTTTGGGAGATTTGGTTTGAGGGCAAAAGGGAGTGGGCCTAGCCTGAGGGACTCCAGACAATGGAGCATATATACAGCAGCCTAATGTAGGGTATGTTGTCTTTGCTGCCTGCTGTCATGATGGACAATCTGCTATGAAAACTGTACAATCAGAATCACTTTTATTGTCACATCGTAGGTTTACAGGCGTAAAACAGTGGGTGAAATTATTTTTTGTACAAACTCCATTGAAAGTTATACTGTTACACTGTACCATAATAATATGAGTTCCTTGTGCGGTAACAAAGGGTGGACTTTGTGTATACTTGTCTCCTGCAAGCTGCAATGTGTCTGTAATGTGCCTGCAATACTTGTGCCAGCAACAACAAACAACCTGCATCTTACATCTTGCTTGTGGACTTGTGCCAAGTCATGAGCTCATTGTGCATTAACGTGCATTAATGTGCATTAACGTGCTGATGTGATCGAGTACAGCTAGTGTCAGCAAGCTCTGGTTTGACGGTTGACCATTCATCATTATGAAACATCATTATTGCTTTTTGAAAGAGTTTTGCACCTCGTACATGTCAAAATAATCATACAAAAATTACATAATCACTTTTCACTGGCATATATAAGCATCAGCATACAGCATCTACTGTATATAGGTATGATACTGATACAGTAGGTATCAGTATCAGCTATAGTTTCTTCAACACTTACACCCCCACTTCCCAGTCTTTATATCATCACCTTTCTTTGCCCCATCTCGTCTCTTATCAGTGCCCAGCCCACTACAGAGCGAGACGCCCACATGGCACCACAGGGAGCTCCACTGATCTCGTAACCCCCCCCCGGTCACAACCCCATGTTCGGCACAAACATGGGGTTGATGAATGCATTCTACTATTCTGACTCCAAAATGTGGAACACCCTACCTGCCACCAGACGTCAAGGTACGACTCCCTATCTTCATTACAAATCACCATAAAAGAGCACCTGTCCGCAATTCAAAACAGGACAGACCTATAGTCTTCTAGCTTGCCACCAGAGAGTGTTATCCTTTTAGTATTGCTTGCTTAATTGTACTGTTTGCAAACTGCTTGCAAACTTTTAATCGTATAGTACAGTATTCAATCAATGAAAAATATCTCCACTCTCAACCTCCCTCCTCCATCGTTAGAATGAGCCCATTATAATCTGTCGATAGCATAGTGACTAGCTGTGAACGTAGCGTCCATCAAGACACCCAGAAGCACAGTCTGCCCCTCAGGGGGAAGGGAAAACCCCTAGGGTCTGTT
>NC_136808.1:33671637-33744137 GCF_951216825.1 Electrona antarctica | reverse complement strand
AATCATAAGGTATATATGTTATATGTTCATTATTTTATATGTTCGCTATTTTAAGGACAGGGATTATTTTTGGTTCGTTTTGAGTTTGGGTAGGGTGTCGACTAGAACCTTTATGTATTTTGGTAGGTCATTCCACATTTTGGTGTGTGTTTGGTGTGTTTTTACACATTTGAGTCGCATTTTGGAGGAACAAAGTCAGATGATCTCCTAGCCCCTTTTGGAACCCTGGTTTACCTTTTCTGAAGTTTGGACGTCGGTACCCCAGGGTCCCTCAGTACTTATTCCACTCTCCATGGGAGACAGATGTACATACTCCGTTCACGCCGTGCTGCACTCCGCTTGAGTGTTGGTGATATGTTTCAAAGATGCATAAAGCGGCTATAGGAGACAACGGAGACGTGGGAGAAATCGTATTAAGTGCCGATGCTGTTAAGTATTTTTTTAAGTTTTGGCTGCTCTGAAATTCTCTCTTCATCACCCATGTCCCGCCTCCCACGACACAACAGCATTATAAACATCCTGCATGTACGGTTGGCCAATCAGAAATTCAGAAACGGTAAACCAGGGTTCCGAAAGGGGCTAATGATCTCCCTCACTCTAGAGAAGACGTTTGACAGGTATCTGGGGTATCACTGATCCTCTGTGTATATATCAACCAACTATCAAAGTGAGCTGGGAAAAGGTGAGGTGATAAAACAGGAGATCCAGACCCAAAAATCTTGTTTGTTTCACAATCACCTTTGATGCCATTTTTCCTCTTCTTTACTTGTGATGAAATGGTCATCACAACTGTAAGTCTTCAGACTTACTGAGGTCCCTCGGTTGATTTTAGACCCAAAAGGTAACAGTTTGTTATCACACACAGTCATGTGTGGATATTGTTGTTGAATGAGCACATATAGCCGGTTTTTTTTAATACATGCTGAGAGGCATTCTTGCTATATAGTCACATCTTTTGGGTAACTGCATTCCTGGGTATGGACTAGCCAGCAACTGTTGTTGAATACAAACCAAACCAAACCTTAAACTTTATTTCATGTCACTAAATCTTGTGCCACAGTGCCCTCCAGTGGGATGTATTTATCTTGCAACTTGGGGTTAGAGTTTGTGTTAGGGTTGAGGCCATTTACTTGTAACAGATATGTAGTTCTACGTTGCAGTATTGGTACTCCAAGTAGGCCTACAAACACCTACGAGCACTTTTTCCACCACTGCGCTCATGTTCCCGCAGTGTGTTACCCCGCTAAACAGGACCAAGTCTGGTTATTAGGCTTATTTTAGGTTATGTTCACTCAGGCAGCATGCAACTGCACAGCAGCAACTTTGGAAATAACTTTCCAGAAGAAGGGCACATTCCCCAGTTCCTTCAGGTTTTACCGATGATACTAATTAAAGCTCTGTTACTTCCATTCTGGACTGGTCAAACAGAGTCAGAGTACTGCTATTGTGCATGTTGGCTCACTGGAAACACTTTGTTACACCAGTCAGTCACAGTGGGTCTAAAATTGAGTGGGTTCCAAATGGCCACGTATGGGTGTGTAACGAGAGTGTACAAATGGTTCCATTTGTAAACTCAGTTATGGGGGTCCTTGAAATTAAAACATTTGAGAACCACTTCACACTAAAATGTAACAGCCTTAATTAGTTAATGATCATCGGTAACACCTGTTAAGAAAGTCAGAAGAGGCCAGGAAGCAGGAAGAGTTATTTCGAAAATGGCTGCAGGGAGCCACAGTACACTTGCAGAGAGCTAGGATCTGGACAGTTCCCTGTGAAGGATGGAGGCTCTGTAAGAAAGCAAGCACAACAGAAAGAGTGTATGCCTTCCTTATCCAACATTAAGCACCAAATCTTGCATGTCTCCCTGTAGGCCCTGTTACCTATGGGCAGAAAGAACTTCAAGCTTTCTACGACCGTCTCTGTGTCACTCCTAACAGCTTCTCCTTCAAGCCAGTCACAGTTGACAACATGGTCTTTGGCAAACAAAACACTGATGAACACACATATTGAGATAAAGATTGATAATATAATACTAGAAAGAGTTTTTGATAATCTGTTTTTAGGAGTAATTACAGATCATAAGTTCTCTTGGAAACCCCACATTAATTACATCCGGTCTAAATTAGCGAGAAATTTAGTTCGAGTCAAGGACATGTCTTGTTTTGCCCATGACACCAATATCATGGGCAAAACAAGACATGTCCTTGACTCGAACTCAATGTACACTCTCTATTGCACCCTTATAACATCTCACCTACTGTGTGGAAGTGTGGGGTAACACCTACAAAAGCAACCTTCAGCCAATAAACTTACTGCAGAAAAAAGCAATAAGAATAGTCAATAAGGTCAGATATTATGAACATACAAATTCACTGTTTCTGAATTCACATACATTACATTTTTTTGATTTAGTTGATTTTAAAACAGCACAAATATTATATAAAGCAAGACATAAACTGCTTCCTGGCAATATTCAAAAAAGGTTTAGGGATAGGGATGGGAGGTATGAGTTGAGAGGGGAATTAAACTTTAAACAAATAGGAGGTGTTGGAACTACCTTGAAGAGCATATGCGTTTCTGTTCATGGAGTTAAGCTGTGGAACAGCTTGCCCGAGCCTATAAAGCACAGCATTAACCTAAAGCAATTTAAAAAGAGGCTCAAACAGAAATTATTGGACAAATATAACCTGGAATGAGTGGGGGGTTGAGTCATGTTATGCTATGTGGTGTTGGATTGAAGTAGTACATTTTAGCTTTTGTCTTTTTTTCTTTTTCTTTCTCCTTGTTTCTCATTGTCTGTTGTTTTCTGTTTTTAATGTTTTGTTCTGTTCTCTGTTTTTATGTTGTAAATGTTTCTTTTTAGTTCTGGTCTCTTTTGTAATGTTGTTTTGTTTTTGTTTTTTTTATGTTATGTATATTCACATTAGTATCTTGGAATACATTGTGATAAGGATAGGCACTAATAAGCTATAAGCTTCTGCCTATACCTTTTCGATCACCTTAAAGGTACTGTTTAATTTGTAATGTCTCTCTGAAAAAGGAGAAAGCTCAAAATGTTAAAGAGCCTTAACACCAACAAGGCCACTGGGCTTGATAATATATCGGCAAGGTTCCTAAAGGATGCTGCCAACCCGATTGCACCATTTGTCACACACAGTTAACTGTCCCCTTGGACATGATGAAACAACCAAGAGACAATCCCTCTTTTTAAGAATGGAAATACGGTAGGTCTGACCCCGGAAACTACAGACCAATCTCCATACTAAGGCCCATCCAATCGCCTCCCTCAAGCCCTGAGCCCTGAACCCTCATTGACTTTAGAGACGTCAGCTGTAAGTGCGTGAGGCTGCAAGGGCTCCAAATGGTTGTGAAAGAAATGGGACAGCACTTTGAAGATGAGTCCGCCATTCATGACACTTTGCATCACTCACTTTATACAAACTGTCCTTATTCACAGCCAGTGCCTACATACTTGGCCTATTTATACATGTCTATCATGTCTATTTTAGTATGATCGTTGATCGTTGATCGTTTTATTATTAGTTTTATAAATACACTATCCTGTGTGATAGTGGTTGTAATATTCATAATAATATCCATAATATTCATTATAAATTGCATTTCCATATTCTTTTACTCTGCTCATTAGTCATTTCTCATCATGTTTCCATTATTATTAAAGGACCAAGCAGTCCTGAAAGGACTTGGTCCTTTATTGTTTTTGTAGTTTTTTTTCTTCCGCCAAAAATAGCAGTTCTGGCTGAACCGTGCAGTCGGAATTTGGAGATATGGTAGAGGGCCATGCCAAACGGTGAGGATGCGAAGCCCACAACCATTCCCAAAGGGTGGCACTATATTGAAAATGCAAACTTTGACCACACATAGCTCATGAACCGTTTGACCGTCAGCAATGAAACCTCGACACACATATGCGTCTCCTCATGCCGAACCTGTAACGTGGTCTTACTTTTGACCTCTGACCTCTAGATCTCCCGCCATTTTGAATTATATGACAATCAATTAAAATGCATCTCCTCCCAGGATCTTTGATCAAAATGCACGAAAACATCTACACGTGAACTTTGGACCTATACGGACATGGGGAAGTATAGTAGCCTACGTTTTTTTAAGTGAAAAAATGAAGGTTTTATGAGCCAATGAAAATTGCCGTTTTGTGAAATGTTGTCTTTACTTTTTCTGTTGTAGTGCCTTTGTTGTAGTGGCTTTGCTGACCTCTGTTGGTCTAAAGTGCCTCACCTGTCAATCACCTGAGAGTTCTGGCTGCCACACCCTGTGTCAGCTGTTCTTGATTAGTTGCAGGCTATATAAGAGGACCTGTGGCCAGCAGCTCATTGTCTCCCAAACACCCAAACTGAACAGTTGTGTTCCCTTTTTGTTGCTGTTATTAGTTAAGTTTCAGATGGGCTGGTCGTAAGTATTCTTTTGGGTGTCCATCAGTCCCTGTTTTGCAATGCAGGATTTTAAATAAATGTGTAATATCTTTGTACACTTTTGATCTGACTTTGTGTCCTTTTATGTTAAAGGGCCGTAACAATGCTAGAAACTGATTTGTTTAGTGGGAAACATGTATAAAGAACTTGATCCTGATCAAATCAGGTTCTTTACTCATGAATTGATAGATTATTTGATGTTGTACAACAGTGATTTTGAAAAAAAGACTGATTTGGACACCTGGCCTTTCAGTTCAGGTTTTTTGTGTCGTGAAAGGATTCCCTTGCATGGATGGTTCTGGTACCGGATGGTACCCAGACCTGGCGAGCCGACCCGGAACTCTGAACCCCCCTTCACCCACAAATGTGGTAATCTGGTTCTCCAAATTGGAGAAAGAGACTGCTTTCCCTGAACTGAATAGGAACTGACTTTTCAAGTCAACAACTTAAAGTGGGCCCCATTTGTTTGTTTTTCATGAATGTTCAAAGCTGTTTATTTTCTCTGAAGTTTAATAATATTTTTTCAGTTAACCTTTAATCCCTGTTTCAGAGTAGACTAATTTCATTGGTTTTCACTCATTGAGCTCCTCATCCGAATCTGGTATATTATCTGGTTTATACGCATAAATCTTTATACCCACCTTATCATTAGTTATCCTTGCGCAACTTGCTACAAAAACACTGAATGATTTTGCTTGTTATCTCGGTAGGTAGAGCTCTTGCCTTTGCAACACGAGGTCATGGGTTCAAATCTGGGCCCCGCCATGTACGTATATGAGTATGGACGTATGAGTCTTCAAGAACCCTTACCTGCCCTAAAAAAACCCCGACCCTGTCACAATTCCATGGTCTTTTTCTCAAGTTTAGTCTTCCATGTTTCTTGTGCATATTATTCTTATTGCTTATTGCCTTCCTGCTTGGTCCTGCCTTATCGCTGCTTGCAGCAATTTGTTTCTAGTTATTATTGTTATTATATATATATATATATATATAGCCTATCCTTCCATTCTTTCTCCCTTTGAGAATAGTGAGAAAGCACTATTGTGTTTGTTGACATTTTAACCGCGATACATAACTAATTTGCAAACTTAAAATGATTGACGTTCGGAGGATCCCCCTCATTCCCCTGGTAACGCTATGAACTGTGGGTCATTTCTTTGCCAAAGTCAGCCTCGATGCTGACTTTGGCAAAGGGTGCATAAAGGGGCGGGGCTGAGCCCTCACTGACTTACCGATTTCAAATGGGACAGCCCTCAAGCCCTCGCAGACTTCACATGAACGTGCAGCTAAGTCAGTGAGGGCTCATTGAGTCAGCAAGGGAGCGGATTGGGATTGGGCCTTTGTGTCACATCCAAGGTACTGGAGAAAGTAATCCACTTTATGGGTACATCAGTGATTCCAAACTTCTGTATACTTTCCAGTCTGGTTTCAGACCCACTCTACTGACTCATGTCTTCTCTACCTCACAGATTTGATCAGATCTGAAATGGAAGCTGGGAAGCTACTGTAAGTGGAATGATCATAATTGATCTCCAAAAAGCTTTCGACACGGTACACCACAGCTTACTCTTTAACACACTTTCAGCTTTATAGTGCAGCAGATAACCATAACAATCGTTCAGTTTGTGATAAAAGCATGCAATTTGGTACACATAGCCAAAGGCATCCCAAACATAATTGGATGTGGAGGCATCATGAATTTTCAACATGGCACCCATGGCAGCCATTGTCCAAAATGGCCGCCAGCAACAACTGTTTTCTTATGAATGATGGATATGATATTTCAGACTCATTTACCATATTTAGTACTTGGTAAGTGTCTTTTGCATGATTGAATATTCAAGATGGCTGCCATTTTTCAAGATGGCCACCAGCAACAACTGTTTTCTTATGAATGATGGATATAATATTTCAGACTCATTTACCATATAGTACTTGGTAAGTGTCTTTTGTATAATTGAAAATTGTAATTGAATATTCAATATGGCCGCCATTTTCAAGATGGCAGCCGTCACTTGTATGATTGTCTGATGTGGGTGATCTCGGTGTCAAATCAACCATTTGTTATGATCCAGAATTCAACTTTTGAACTTTGGAATTGGCCAGAAGCTTCCTTCTACCTCACATCTGAATATGACCACTGTTTATTTCAAGATAGCAGTCATATGGCCGAAATCAAAATGATAATCGCAAGAAAATAGAGCTATTTTTTATCCAATAAACTAAAAAAAATCCCTATCTGCAGAATGAAAACAATGAAGAACCATTCGATGAATGGAAACATAATAGTGGATGTTGAAACACAACCAGGCACACTGGTGACACGACTGCTGTGAAATTACCTTCTGTGGTATGTGCGGCTGAAGACAGTTTCAACAGGGCATGTGTAAGTTCAGGAGCCCATACAGCCCAGGCAGTCTTTTTCCCGTGGGCAACATGCTTGACACAGTGTCACAACCCGTCAATGCATGGAACACTGGTAGTTTGTGTGCTTTCTCAGGCCATAGCCCTGCTGCAATTTCATGGGCTGCTAAGTATCGAAATTGCCTATGGTGTTGACACTACGGTAATGACTATTTTGCTGAC
Source organism: Electrona antarctica (assembly GCF_951216825.1). NCBI lineage: Eukaryota > Metazoa > Chordata > Actinopteri > Myctophiformes > Myctophidae > Electrona > Electrona antarctica. The sequence goes on along the minus strand of NC_136808.1, from coordinate 33,737,100 downwards.
TATGGTACTGACTCTGGTGCTGACTCTATGGTAAGGAGTACTATGGTGCTGACTCTATGGTAAGGACTATGGTGCTGACTATGGTACTGACTCTGGTGCTGACTCTATGGTAAGGACTATGGTGCTGATGTGGTAGGCCTACTGACTATATAGTAAGGACTCTATGGTAATGACTCTAGTGGTGCATGTATATTGCGCCTTTATCAGACATTAAGACATTTTACAGAGATTGTGCTACATTCACCTATTCACACACACACACACACACACACACACACACACACACACACACAAATTCATACACCAATGCCGGAGGAATCCATGCAAGAACCTGCTCATCGGGAGCAATAAGGGGTTCAGTGTTGCTCAAGGACACTTTGACGTTGACTTTTGGGGGAGCCAGGGATCGAACTCAGAACCTTCCACTTTCCAAACGGACACTCTACCTCCTGAGCCACTGCTGCCCCTATGGTGCTGATATATGGGTTGTGACACTGTCAAGCTTTGCTGGCCATGGGAAAAAGACTGGGCTGTGTTTCCTGAGGCTTCATACGCACATATCAGACGAACATGCTCTGTGCTGTCCGTGTTTCATGGCCGCCTCAATGCTTTTCCAATGGAAGTCACGTGGTTTGACCAAACAGTTGTGTGTGATGGGGGGAGGGGGGGCAATCAAACACAAGTGTTTGGTCAAACCACGTGACTGCCATTAGAAAAGCATTGTTGCGGCCATGAAACACAGGCAGAGCACAGCACAGCTCTTTATGTGTGTACGAAGCCTGAGTTTACACATGTCCTGTTGAGACTGTCGTCGGGCCCAAATAACATACCACATGAGGTAATGGCTGTCCACTGCTCCTACAGTAGTTGTTATGTAGAGGACGAATCAGTCTGTGCATACTATTGGGTAAACTCTACCAGCTTAAATTGGTTCAGGTTGTATTTTTCAGACAGGGACCAAATCAGACTTTCAAGGCGATCTCTCAAAGGCTCTGCTTGTGACGTGTGGCGTCCCACAAGGGAGTGTCCTTGGCCCCCTGTTTTTAATTTTCATAAACTCCAAGCTGCTTGTTCTGTCAATTTGTTCTTGTATGCAGACAATTCAGCCATACTAGCCTCAGATGAGGATGTGGTAAAGTTCATTCCCAATTCACCAGAGCCAGCATAGCAGACCTGACCATGCCCAGTGCCCACGTTCACCTCCACTGAATAAGGAGTAGGGGAACTTGCTACCCCTGAATATAAAGAGCATCAGCAGCCATCTCCTTTTTAAAGGGACACTTCACCCTTTTTGCAAAAAAAACAAAACAAAACACTTTCCTGGGGTCTTTGTGTGTAATATGTGGTTTTAGATATTTTAGATTTTAGCAGTGACACTGGGCTGACTTACTTCCTGGACATGTCTCAGTAAGACAGCCCTCCCCTATCCTAGCCTCGGTCCCAGCCTTACTCATCTGCGAAGACAAAAGCCTGCCAGCCTGGTCACAACCTAATGCAGAGACGCTATCGACAGAAGTGTTGGTCCGGAACATCCATCAGATATATTTCCCCCGAATCAATGTAATTTCCTTGAGCGGTACTAACAACCCATATAACTGCCACCAACGGTAACCATAGATTACATGTACATTTAATGTACATAGCCATGTTTTTAATGCTTAATTAAAAAAAACAATCAGTGATACAGGGCTAAGGCTCACCCGCTCAACCATGTCACTGAGAGCTGGGGGGAGTCTGCAATGGAGTCTATTTTCCAATAGATGGTGCAATACCACAGGCAATGGTGTTCTATGTGGTCCCAGTCCCAGTTTAGATTCAAAAATCTTGAAGTATGTGCCCACAGATATTAAATGCCTTAAAGATGTATGGGTGTATTAGCCTATGTCACCTCTCCTCACAATGCGGCAACAACAATGGCTGTGGACCTCGGCAAGCTTCTTTAACCATCCTGGGTCTTGAGCACTTGCTCCAGATTCTGGAACAGCCTACCGGAGGACCTCATGGTTAACCAGATCATTAATGAGTTTTAAATCCCTCTTTGTTTTTAATCTCTTTGAATAATAAGCAAATATGTCCCAGTCCATATGTGTAATTAATTAGGATGATTAGGCTAATTAAAAGCAGGCCTAGGCTAAAACATTTTTGAATGCCTGCCACAAATAATAATAGTAATAATACTTTTGTCACTAATGAGCTGGCTGCTGTCACTGTCAATCAGTTTCACTTTCACCTTCACCTGACCCCTGAGCACACCTGACACAGTGAGGTTGCGTGAAAACATACATACACAAGGAAAGTACAAACGTGTAAAGTGCATTAATTTAGCAGCGCTTTTTAAGGGTGATATGGATTTATAGCTAAAGTAACCTGTGCATAAGGTGCAGCATTGCTTTCAAATAAAACGGGATTAATTGCGACCGCAGGTCGCAGTTAACTATGAACTTGCAGTCAGTCAGTCACTCACTATCCCTGCTGTCATCAATATTAAGCCCATATATTGGATTAATGGCAATGCCCCCATATTAATATATGAGCATGCCTCAAACCTCAAACCCTTAGATCTCCATATATGGAGCTGACCTGTTCTGACATTCCATATGTTGATCCTTACCCATCCATCCTTCCTCTTCGATGTCTCCCTTTTGACTGATACCTGTCCATTTAAACTCTAGACGGGCCTGCCCCAAAGTTACTAGTGCAGCCGTGCCTGGCAGCCAGCGAAATACACATGGTTTGGTTGTCGAGTAACCTTTTTTTTAGGTTGTAGCCTGTAGGCCTACTTAAAGCATGGAAATGACGAACAATCTCTTATTGTCAGAGGTAGGTCATTCCAGATTGAACAGCCCTGAACGGCACTTTGCAGTCCCCTCTAGCGGTTGCCCTAGTGCTGATCCCTTTATCATGCTTCCTTTTAATGAATTCACTTAGGCGAGGTGGGAACAGACCATGTAGGGTCTTATATACCGGTATAGTATACTAACCTGTTTAAAATTGGCAAAACTCAAGAAACTGTACCGCTGAAGGATATTACAGTGGTGGTATGAGTGGGGTTTCCTATCGAACACCTTTAGCGCACTCTTATGTTCAATGGGTTTGAGAATCGTCCAGTTTGTTAAACAGTATTGATAATGTGTGATAAGACCATGCATTGCAGATAGGATTTAGCAGCACTAACTGTCAGGAAGGGTTTGTTTAAAGTTTTGAAGGTTGAATTTGTGTTTGAAACTTTTTCACATGTTTCTTTTAAAGGTTAGGGTTGAGTCTAACATGACCCTGAGGTACTTGAATTCTGACACAAGTTCAAGTTTCTCCCCACCCAGAAACACATTTGATGACTCTAGCACAACTGGTCTTTTGGAAAAAGCCATGCAGACAGTCTTTTTTTGCGTTCAAGAGCAGACATGAATCTATAAGCCAGTCTTGAACACTGGTCTGAAAAGAGTTTAAGACTTTTGACACTTCTGCATAGTTATTATAAACTCCTTCACTCAGTGAATCGCCCTATGGGGAGTGCCATCTCTGGCACGAACACACAGAATTAAACCATATACTTCACGAACAATTCATTGGTCGGGACTTCTGCCCGCCCTGGCATGATGATCACCCCTCCCCCCGAGGTGATAAGAGATCCCATCATGCCCTGCGGGTCATTCCGATTGTCTTCTGCTTGCTGAACGCACGTTAAGCCACGCTACCTGTGTTTGTTATTGTACCTGTTGAACTTGTATCTCACCAAGACGGGCCCTCGGCTTGTACTCAGAGATTTCACAGCGTCTGCAAACTCTCTGGTAGCCCTCTTCACGTCTCTTGCAAAAGATCACGTAAGTGTTTACCGGTTGCTGAAAAGCGTCAAGGTTTTTGTGCAAGTGTAAAGTTTGTTAACCCGCTAAGCTAGCTTCTTCCCTCCGGTTATTAGCTCTAGCTAGCGGTCCTCTTCGTCTAGCTTTAGCTCGCTGGTGCCGCGCCGAGAGACGCCACTTAGCCTCGCTAACATACAACGTTAGCCTCCTCCCGCGCCGTAAGACCGGGTTGCTGCTAGCTAGCGCTCGCTTACACAACAAGCCTTAGACGCGGCCTTGCCTCGTTAGCTTGACGCCGAAAGACGCTAGCTAACTCGCCGCTGACGCTCCGCGCCGCTAACACACACACCGCTGACGCGGCCTGCCTTGTTAACTCGACGCCGAAAGACGCTAGCTAACTCGCCGCTGACGCTACTCTCCACCTCCGGTCTTTTTACACGTTCCCGCGGTAAAAAACCGGAGCGCATTTTGACAGGCCGTCGCCGAAAGACGAGGCCTCGTCACGGGGCTTATTAGTGTAAACAATAACCCCACAACACGACGACCCGCGGCTAGCAACTACTAGGACCTTGGTTACAGTACTTTCTCTAACTACTAGAACCTTGGTTACAGTACTTTCTCTGTTAATTCGAGTGCTCTGTGAAAACTCCACTCTAGATAACAAGAGCCTGTTGCTGGTTTGTTTTTGTTTTTCTGCTATCTTGAGTGTTCTGTGAGAACTCCACTCTAGTTAGCATGGCTACTAACAAGAACCCAGCACCCACTAGCGCCAAGGCTAGTAGCCTTGTAGCTACTCCACAGAGGGTCTGTCTCCACAGGTCATGCTCCAACCTTCTGGCTGTAGATGACCTCCACACAAGCTGTGCTTTCTGCCTGGGCCCCGAACATCTTCGCCAGGCCATCCTTGCTCCAGGCTTCTGTCCATGCTGTCTTCCCCTTTCCTTCCGGCGGAAGCAACGGCGTCTTCAGCGGGTTGAGGCCCGCATCGCCGACGGCGATGCCAACTTGGACGACCCGGGTTTTGATCTGAGAACACAATTCTCCGCTTTGACCCAGCGCCCCCAGCCAGGGGCTCGTCCTAAGCCTTCATCCACCGCCACCAGACCGACCGCAGCCTGCACCTGGAGCCAGGGGGATGGGCACAACTACGCTCCTCCTAAGAAGGTTCCTAAGCCCGCTGAAAAACGGGCTCCAGCCTCCTTCTTCAACCCCTTCGGTGCGGCGCCGCAGCCTGCCGCAAGACAGGCCCGGCCTGCCTATTCAGCTGCCCGCTACAACGAAGCCCCACCGGCAGCAGGCCAGCGACCCCCTCCGAGGCTCCGCCAGCCTGCCGCACCTTACACCGCAGCCAGGGCCAGCAGGACCGACTGCTACCCTGACTATGAGGCTTCCTTGGAACGGCAGCACGACGCTTGGGCCGATGACATGGACGACGCGGACCCGCTGGACTTCAATCTCCAGGGCTCCCCTTCGGACTACATGGTCCTCGATGAAGTCGTCTATGAGGAGGCCGTCTACGAGTGCGACGACGACTCCCCGGAGCTGGACTGCGAGGGCGACTGCCGTATGGACAACCTGTCCGCCCGCCTTGCGTCCTCCCCCCTCCGTGTGACCTTCACGGATGGAGATCAGGCTGCCCCAGGGGGCAACCCGGATCAGGCCAGAGCAGCCGATGCTCCTCCCCTGCAGATGGATGAAACCTCCCTCCTCACCATCTACAAGCTGGCATGCATCAGGTGCGACCGCGCCTGGCCGGCAGAGCAACAGCTCACCGTGGACGAGGACGAGAAGTGGCAGGGTCTGGTGGACACCACCCCAGAACCTACTCCTCGTACCATCCTCCCCCTAGCTAAAGGCTTTAAATCCTTCCTTACAGCCCAGTGGGAAGATCCGCTGAAGCCCGTTCCGATGCCTCGGAGCCGTGAGGGCCTGTCCCTCGAGACGGAGGACATGGCCTCGGTGGCTTTGTCCGGGATGCCGGTCATAGACAAAACCCTGGCCGCTTTCCTGCTCAACCCGAACGCGCCCCGCATCACTCCGCTGACCAAGACCCCTGCTCTACCCCTCAAGATCGACAGGGAGGCCTCCCTGCTCGACGAGAAGGCGTTTGCCAACCTTGCTTGCGCTGGCAAGCACCTTAACGCAGGGTCGCTGCTGCAGGGGTCCATGACGGCACTGCTCCTACAGGTGGGAAATGCTCCCGACGCAGAGCAGATGGCGGAGATTCGCCGCCTACATAATGAATCTGTGCTCCTCAACCGTGCTGTCACACAGCAGGTGGGGAGGGCCATGACGTCCGCCATCTTACAGGAGCGCGAAAGATGGCTCAACGCTTCACCTGACCTACAAGACGAGGTGAGAGGCAAGCTCCGGAAGCTGGCCATCCTGCCGGGGGGCCTCTTCGAAGGCTACATGGAGGTGCTGGCTCTCCTGGTGGACAGCCAGAAGAAGGTTGACGCCTTCAGGGACATCCAGCAGCCGCCTACACGTCAGCCTCCGCCACGCCAACCTCCACGCCAGCCTCCACGCCAGCCTCAGCGTCCGCCCGGGAAACCGAGCGAGCGCCCCGGCTTCAAACCACGTCAGGTCAGGGACGCCCCACAGGACTCTTCCAAGCCCTCCTCAGGCCGCAACAAGACACGTCCCCACAAGCGCGAGGATCGCCGCCGTGACGACCCTCCGGCGGCTACCAACCGCGGGCGCGGGCGTGGCCGCGGCTCTGGGCAGCGCAAGTGACCGACGCCTGGCCTCGGGGAGACGCGGCCAGCCGTCTCCTCAGCCCCCCTTATGCTCCGGGCTCCCGCCAGGATGTAGTGGTCTCGGACCTCACACCCGGGCCGCCCCCGAAGCGGATGAGGCTCTACATGCCTCAAAATGTTGTTCGCACAAATGCACTTTGTTTTTACAATGCACAATGTTCTGTTTTTGCAATAAAGGCTTTGCCCAAAAAAGACAAACAAAAACAACATCAATATCGGGGGGGCATGAGCTCGTTGTGGAAGAAGACCCCCGGGTCTTCCAACGCAACGAGACAGGACCTGTTTCCGGTGCCGAGTGCGCCCGTCTCGACGGGCACACTCGTCACGAGCCGGACGGGTCATGCCCGTTTTGTCTCTCGTCCAGGGAGCTCCACCGCCACAGTGGAGGCCCCCATGGCCGCGGAGAACCCTCTAGCTCGATGCCGACCGCAGTGGGAACTGTGCGGAGCGTCCCCTTGGGTTCTACGCACCATAGCGAAGGGCTACAGGCTCCAGTTTGCTATGAGACCCCCCGCTTTCGCAGAAGTCCTCTTCTCCGAAGCTCGTGGGCCAGCAGCGGAAGTGCTCCAGACCGAGGTTCAGTCCCTGCTGGAGAAGAAGGCCATCAGAGAGGTACCATTGACTCAGAGTCGCAGCGGTTTTTACTCCCGCTACTTCCTGGTCAAGAAAAAGGGGGGGGGGCTACGTCCGATCCTGGACCTACGGGCTCTCAATCGGTACCTCAAAACCTTCAACTTCAAAATGCTGACGGCCAAGTCCCTCGTACGTTCCATACGTCCGAACGACTGGTTCACGTCGATAGACCTGAAAGACGCCTATTTTCACATCCCCATTTACCCACCTCACAGGAAATTCCTGAGGTTCGGTTTCAAGGGGAGAGTGTACGAGTACACTGTCCTTCCCTTTGGGATGTCCCTGAGCCCCAGGGTTTTTGTGAAATGCACCGAGGCGGCGATTGCCCCGCTGCGGCGTCTGGGTCTCCGCGTAGCGAGCTACATCGACGACTGGCTGCTGAGCGCAGACTCTGCACAGGAGGCAGCGCGGAACACCACTCAAGTGGTGCTCCACATGACCTCCTTTGGGTTCACCATCAATCACGAGAAGAGTGTTCTGGTCCCCGCAAGGTCGATAGACTTCATAGGCATAGCACTGGATTCAGTCTCCTACACGGCTCGACTGAGCCAAGCGAGGATGGACGCTTTCCTACAGTGCGTGGCGCTGTTCAGGACGGGACAGAGAGTCCCCTTCCGAACCTGCCTAAGGATGGCCGGGCTCATGGCATCGGCCATCTCCCTAGTACGGCTGGGCAGGCTACACATGAGACCTTTCCAGAGATGGATAAGGTCCCTAGGTGTGCCCACCAGGTGCCTATCACGGCGAGTGACAGTGTCTGCAGGCTGTGTACTCGCCCTGAAGTGGTGGTCGAACAGATACGTCCTGATGGAGGGCGTTCCCCTGGGACTGACCCTTACCAGGAAGATCGTCACCACGGATGCCAGCATGTCGGGGTGGGGGGCCACCCACGACGGCAGGACGGCCAGAGGTGTGTGGCACGGAGCCATGAGACGTGCACACATCAACTATCTGGAGCTCCTGGCGGTCTTCCTTGCCCTGCGGCACTTCAAACCGTTTATCCAGGGGTGCCACGTTCTGGTTCGAACCGACAACACCACGACAATGTGCTATATCAACAAGCAGGGAGGGCTCAAATCCCTACGCCTGCATACGTTGGCACACAGGCTCCTGACATGGTGCCACGAGCATCTGCTGTCAGTCACAGCCTGTCATGTCCCGGGACTCCTGAACGCAGGAGCCGACCTGCTGTCCAGAGGCCCACTCCGCTACCACGAATGGTCACTGCACACGGAAGTAGCAGCTCAGATATGGGCCAGGTACGGCGTGCCGGTGGCGGACCTGTTCGCGTCAGAAGAGAACACGAAGTGTCGGTACTTCTTCTCCCTGACAGGGTCCCCGACCCTGGGCATGGATGCGTTAGCTCACCCTTGGCCGAGGGGCCTACTTTACGCGTTCCCTCCCCTGCCCCTGATCCCCCCCGCCCTAGCCAGGGTAAGGACTCAGGGCCTATGCATGCTACTGGTGGCCCCCGCTTGGGTGTCTTGGAGGTCGGACATAGTCCCACTCTTGTACGACCAGCCCTGGCAGCTCCCGCTACGGAGGGACCTGCTCACTCAAGCGGGGCAGGAGATCTTCCATCCACGTCCACAGGACCTAGACCTCTGGGTCTGGCCCGTGAGGGGCTGAACCTGGACGCCGAAGGCCTGCCCCCGAACGTCATCACGACGATTCTAGGGGCGAGAGCCCCGTCGACTAGACAACGATACAACACGGCCTGGACCGTGTTCGAACGTTGGTGTGCGGCCAGACCTGTACGGGCTATCCCGTTTCAGGCTTCGGTGCGGCACATTCTGACCTTCTTGCAGGAATTCCTGGACAGAGGCCTAGGCCAATCCTCAGTGAAGGTCAACCTGGCGGCCATTTCGGCGTACCATGTGGGTATAGACGGTAAGACTGTAGGTGAACACCTACTAGTCCGTCGTTTCATGGCGGGCGTTAGGCGGGCCTGTCCAGTTTCCAGGTCTCTGGTCCCGTCCTGGGACCTGACTCTGGTACTAGACGCCCTTTCAAAGGGCCCCTTCGAGCCACTAGGGACAGTGGACTTGAAGTTCCTCACGCTAAAGACTGCTCTGCTGGTCGCCTTGACGACTGCAAAGCGGGCCAGCGACATACATGCACTTTCGGTCAACCCGAGCTGCATGAGATTCAGCGGGAACGACTCTAGAGTCTCTATTAGGCCGAGCCTCGCGTTCTTGCCTAAGAATTTTCCCTCTGGCTGCGCCCCGGTCGATCTGGCGGCATTTCACCCGCCACCTTTCTCCTCGGTGGAGGATAGGAGGCTGAATTGCCTTTGCCCGGTCAGGGCGTTGAGACACTATGTGGACAGAACTGCTCCTTTCAGGAATGGGGATCAGCTGTTCGTGTCATGGGCTTCCCAAAGTAAAGGGAAACCGATAACGAAGGTGAGACTTTCACAGTGGATTGTGGAAGCCATTCGTTTGGCATACGCCGAGAGAGGAGTGGAGCCCCCAGAGGGCTTGAGGACCCACTCTACTAGGGGTATGTCTGCATCCTGGGCGCTCGCTAAGGGTGTCCCCATTCAGGATGTCTGTACAGCGGCGAGCTGGTCGTCCCCTTCGACCTTCGCCACGTACTATAACTTGGATGTGGTGCCGTCTGCAATGGCTCATGCCGTTTTAGACGTCGCTTCCAGGTAAGAGGTGGGTTGGGTTGGCCGTCACAGGTGAAAACCTGTGACGTTGGTTGGGACTTGTTCAACTGGTAGGTAGCTATACGGGAGTTTATATTTCCCCATAGGGCGATTCACTGAGTGAAGGAGTTTATAATAACTATAGGTTACTTTAGTAACCCCAGTTATTAAAACGACTGAGCGAGGTGAATCGCCCGAAAGACTACCCTTCTGACTTAACTAAGCAGAAGCCAATCTGGTTGACATGGAATGACCCGCAGGGCATGATGGGATCTCTTATCACCTCGGGGGGAGGGGTGATCATCATGCCAGGGCGGGCAGAAGTCCCGACCAATGAATTGTTCGTGAAGTATATGGTTTAATTCTGTGTGTTCGTGCCAGAGATGGCACTCCCCATAGGGCGATTCACCTCGCTCAGTCGTTTTAATAACTGGGGTTACTAAAGTAACCTATAGTTTCTGCCATAGCAGGGCGAGAATAACAGCATCATCTGCACATACACTGTTACATACAGTACATCACTTCTACTACTCTAATACATCTCAGAGGCAAATATTGTAGGCCTGTCTGTACTCCACTACAATTGTTTGATAACTTTACTAGTTACTTTAGAGATTTAGATTATTACAAAACATACACCGCATAAAGACTCAAAATACTTTGGCAAAAATACAGAGAGGCCAAGAGACTCAGGCAGACCGATGAAGAGGCGCGGGCAGGCAGAGAGATGTTTCGGAGTTCCATTTTATTTGTCTGAGAACAGAGTACAGCATTAGGGAGCTCTCCTTCGGCCTAACGGCCTCAGAGAGTGTCACACACCAATGCACAGTTTTTACTTGTACTGTAAGCTATTTAGGGCACCTCCTTGAAGAGACACCCACATGATTGACACCTACACCTTAACCTGCAGGTTTAGTTGGAAATAGCCCCTATATAGATCAACATTGGCCAGGTTCTCCTAGAATGCCTGGTGAGACCCTATGGGTGTCATGACATAATGTTTAATCAGATGGTCAACAACTGAAACTAACTATAGAAAGAACATGAAGTTTGCACTTAATTGAGACTGTTCTATAAATGTGAAATAGTAAAAAACATGGTCAATGTGGTTCATCAATATTCTTCATTAGCTTGCCTTGTAGATCTGTTATTTTCAAAATATCTTTTGTAATATTTTATACACTTGAAAAGTTCTGCAAACATTCTGCATGTGTACATTTTGATTATACTTTGTACTTTTAACTCAAGTAAAGTGTGTGTGTGTGTGTGTCAGTGTGTGTGTGTGTGTGTCACTGTGTGCGCGCGCGAGGGCGTGCGCGTGTGCGTGCGTGGGAGGGTGATGGTGAAGGACGGTGATGTAACAATTTGGGATGGGCTACCCTCAAACCCACAAACAAACCACCACGGGCATTAGACTATAGCCAAGACTAGAATAAGAATATCCCCCCCAAAAAGTCGCAATTTACCCACTTTAATTAAAAATGAAATTAGGCTACATGATATAACTCTCTGTAGAGCATATAGTTACACTGTCACAGCGTCACCTACACATCATGTAGGCTATAGATCCATTTGTAAAAATGATGTCATATTAATGTCAAGTCATGATTCATGGATCCATGGAACACCCGAGCAGACCGATCGACCACATTAGCTCAGCCGAACTTCATTTAAGAAGTTTGGGAGTGATTCGGGAATTCCCATGCTATCAGCGGTTGCGATCATATGACATTAGGCCTACTAGTTAACCGCATTATGTAAAATGTTGACACCATCCTATGGTGGTGAAACTATGAATTTTAAGTTTTAAGGTGGCTTTTCCAAGCCTTTCCTTATTTCCGCGGAAATGTCTGAAAACGTTTGCCAGCTGAGCTGACCAGTGTGACCACACCTGCTCGGCGTAGGCCTATGTGGAAGCCCCCTCCTCCCTGTCTGTAATCAAATCGCTACCCTGAATTAATTACATGTAACATTAGAGCTGGGCGGATGCCTGGCCAGAAAGACCGTTAACTTTTATTTGCAAGCAAACCGTTATTAGCACTTCGCAGCAGTATAGCAGCATACGATGACGTTTGGCCATAACTGGTTCACTGCAATGTCTCATACTTTATCTATGTTGCTGTACGATACAGTACACGAAGGCACGTCAAAAAATGATTATGATGATTTAGTTGTGCATTTGTGTTGCTTGCTGTCACACACGCATACGGTAGGTTCTATAGCTAGCAGGCAAAGAGACCACTGTTAAGTACAAGCGTCGCAATGACTTCCGCTATAGTGTTTTATTTTAAATAAAGTTATAAGAATAAGAAATAATAATAATGCAGTATAATTGTGAAACAATGTCACATAGCCTACTATGTTCACTTCAACGCTATGCAACATTATAGTGGGTACTACTGGGTAGATCATAAATCAACAACATAACGAATTAAATAATACACTATAGAATACACTATTGCCGACTTGGCTTTACTTTGAAAGTGAGCTGTGCTCATAGGAAGTGGCGCTGCGCGGAGCGCCGGGTGTGTTGACGCGGGGAGGAGGACGGACGGTCAAATGGCATTCGGAAGTTCCATCGTGGAGCACCGCCGGGGGATTCATGTCAGGGCTGTGCTGTGCAGCGGTGACCAGGGGGAAAGCCTTGGATAACAAGACAGTGTCACCCCTGAGATGAAATCAATAAGGTATGTAGGTTAAAGTTTGACTAGTGTCCGGGCGACAGCGAGGGGTGTTAATGTTTGAAAACATGGTCCATTCCTGCCTTTCTTTCTCCCAGGCAGACCCCTCGATTGCTTCACCACAGCAGTCTGTCTGTTGAATTAGCCTACAGGCCAGTTTTTGCGTTGCTCGTCCCAGGACTGTCAAAATATCCGCCGTTCTCTTCACACACCCATGTTGAACATTTTGCTTTCTTGTGTTTTGGATCCTCAGCTCCCTCCTCCTAGTACTGGCCCCGTGGTGGACTGCATGTTGAAGCCTGCATGCGGTGTGGGAGAAGCGGATAAAGCAGCGGCTGGTTTCCTCCAGTGTTTTCCCAGCCAGCCAGAGCCAAGGAGGCAGCAGCAGCAGCAGCTATTGTTTTGTGATGGAAAATGCAGGCTGGTCGCTAGCTGGCTGACTGTCTGTACAGCCAGACAGGCAGCACAGCGACATTTCAACGGGTTTTGGATGATTCTTCGACAAGGGAGTTGATTTTTTTTAAGGATAACCACACTACCTCCTTTTCTTGTTAGCGGACCCTGTCCGTTTGACAGCGGGGGACACAATGGGGGAGACGAGCCTAGACGACGCTAATGTTAAGGTGGCTGTTCGGGTCCGTCCCATGAACAGGAGAGGTGAGTGTGCTTGTTGTCGTGTATGTCTGTATGATGATGATTTTTAGCATTTGATTTCATGTTACTAGTTTCCTTATAACACTGTAGGTAACTTAATGTAATCCTGAGAGTGTATTGTACAATAATGAACCCAATGAACCCGTGGGGTCCATTTGTACAGTACACTAGAGTTGCAGGTCCATAATGGTTCCATTTGTAATTTCAGAGTTACATGAACACTCACGATGTAGTTTCTCAGAGTTACATGAACAATCGTGATTTTACAGTAGGCCTAGTTATCAATGAGTGTTTACACCAAGGATACACACCTGCCAAATATGGGCACATTGGCTGCTGTTGGAGGGGTGGGAAGTCGTCATAGGATTAAAACCTTACCTTAGACAAGACTAGTTAGTATACAAAGATTAAAACCTGTGGTGAGTGCAATAGGCCTACTAATAGGGCAGTCTAACCACCCATGATAACTTTGTGATGTAAAAAACTAAACATTGTCTGTTTATAGTTATTTTTGGCTTGAGTCGCTCAGAAACCCCCATGCTGATGTTTGCTGTCTAGCTGTGAGTCATAAAGGCGAATCAGCATTTTAACATAAAGCTCTTATTCACTGTGTGATCTAATACGATGACATGTAGGTAGGAACTTGTCTTTCAGCTTGTGATTATGAGGAAGGATGCATGACATACTCATTAGTGGCTGAAACAATGGACCCCTTCAATATGTGTAGGCTGCATTGGAACAGATTGGTTTAGTGAAGACAAAAGCACCCTTAACAACTTATTAAGGCTTCTTTTGTTATATTATTATGTGTATGAAAACGAAACACCCGCAGTCTCTGAGGCTAGATTACGTGAGATACAGGAAAGACACATGGGGACTTTAAAGGCACCAGAAAAACAAGACTTTAAAGCCACCATTTCTAATCTTCCCTGAGAAATTGCATATTGTATACAACACTAATAATGTCCTCCTGTTGTCACCCATTCCCAACATAAGCCCTGGTAATGTAGTACATGTACACACAGCAACATGCCTTCCACAGTTTAACAAATCCACATGCACGCTCAAAGGACAACATTGAAGGGCACACCACACCAGTGACTGAACAGTTAGTGTGTGCATAATATGGTCCGCCTCTGGTGTGATACCAGATGGAGCCATGTGTTGCATATCTTTCCCATCTCCTTCCTTATACTATAGCATCTTGTTTCTCTACACTCTCACTAAGCTAAAGAAAATGCGAATGACATTCAGTCACAACAACACAGACTCAGAGTTTGGTGAAGCACAATTGTTGACATTTCGTGAGGGAGTGCAGTATAGTGACATTTCTGTGGACTGCAGTGCCATGGGAGAGCGTGTGTTGCGCAAAGCGGTAGTGTCGTTCAAGCGGAATATGTGACCTACGGTGCATTAGTGATGAATGGATCACGTGCCTTCTCTCTCTTGCCTTCTCTCTCTCTGTGTGTCTCACTCTCTCACTCCGTCCCTCTCCATCACTTTCTCTCTCTTTTTGTCTTTCTCAATCTACTGTCATATCCTCACCCTTTTCCGCCCTGCCTCCCTCCTTCTGTCTATCTCTCTCCCTTCCTCTCCCACTGTGTGAGTAGGAGAAGTCGGTCACAAGACCAAGGCAGTCGACCCATGATGTGGCCTCTAGTCTGTGCAGAGAGATTTTCCCACGTGGTGGTGGTGTTCAGAGAAACATTGGGTGCAGACACTCAGTGCGGACATTATTTGCCGTTTCTGTTTTTGCAGCATTTTGCCTTTTTTGTGGAGCAGGCAAAAAAATTGCATTTGTAAAAGGAGGCTTTTGCCTACTGTATAGCTGCTGTCCTCCTCTGTGGACTTTTATCCCATTCTCCATATTCAGACCACAGCCATCTTGCCAGCAAGGTGATACCTAGGTGACACTTCCCATAGAGAGCCCATTCATCCAAACAGAAAAGTCCTCTCTAATTATATTAAACAACGTCAAAATCACCAACATTGCAGCTGTAGGGAAAGCTTGAATTATCCTCTTTCAATCTGTAAAGTTTTTGTTTAATAAAAATCCACTGTAGACATTTTATGAGCTACTTCCTGTCAAGAAATTCCTTGCCGATGATTATTTTCTAAGTATCAGAGTATGGAAGCGCTCGTTATCAGTAAAGCAACCTCCTGCATTATGTGCACATTCAAAACAGGTGTTATGCATGGGCCGTTGAGTGATATTCAATGAGCACTTCCAAACTCCAGCACTTAGAAAAAAATCATCTGCAAGGAATTTCTTGACAGGAAGTAGCTCATAAAATGTCTACGTTGGAACACTTCAAGCTTTCCCTACAGCTGCAATGTTGGTGATTTTGATGTTGTTTAATATAATTAGAGAGGACTTTTCTGTTTGGATGAATGGGCTGTCTATGGGAAGTGTCACCTAGGTATCGCCTTGCTGGCAAGATGGCTGCGGTCTGAATATGGAGAATTGATCCAATCCAATGGCACTTGATTTGCTTTTGCTCTTATTCTCCTGTTGACATTGGCTCTAGCATGCATGCACTAGCCTCACCTCCCAAAATGAAATAATTGACGCGTGCGATAGAACTTAATCACATCACACCAGTGGCACTAATTCCACAGCCGGAGCGCTCGTTTTCTGTCTCTGTTCGCCTCAGGTTTTCCAGCAGAGGCAATCTGCTCTGTGCAAGACAAAGGCAGGAAGGGAGTAAGTCTGAATGAATGGGTATTTGCTAATGTTACATAATGCACTGTGTTCCCATGGCTGTGGCCTAGGTGGTCAGAAGGCCTTTCGAAGAACAGAGAGTAGGCTTCAACGGCAAGCACACCGCTTTTTCCATTTCCTTGCTGATGTCACAGCCATTGTGCCAAACCCTGCGGACGTTAGCCAACAGGCCCGCTGACAGCACGCATGGAAGAAGTGGAAGGTGCCAGTGGAAAGTGGGAAGCTGTTTACGGAGAAAGGCATAGCCACAGATAACAATGGGTACATTTATCCATTGTAACCAACACCACTTAGACATAAACTACCCCTGATGCCTACTGAAGAACTAGCTCTGGTGCTAGGGTAGTAGAGGTGTACTGGTAACTCACTCAATCGCAGGTGCAGAAAGGTCTGAACTGAAAGAACTCTGTCAACTCTGTCATCCCGGCTCCTCCTGGCTACATGTCGAAGAGTCCTTGGGCAAGACACTGAACCCCAAATTGCTCCCGATGTGCTAGTTGGTACCTTGCATGGCTTCCGCCGCAATCGGTGTATGAATGTGTGTGTGAATGGGTGAATGTAATGCACAATCTATGTAAAGCGCCTTGGATAAAGGCGCTATATAAATGCACCATTTATTCACTCTTTCCTTCTCACTCACTCTCACACTGTTTAGTACCAGCATCCTGAAATGTCACTGTACTTGTACTGGGTATATTACGTATATATGAACTGGAATTTGTGTACACCAATAACGACAACAAAAACGTAAAAGCTGAGCTGCTGGTGACAGAAGTAATTGTAGAATAATGTATGCCGCTACCATGCTGTGTGACCATTCTGGCTAATCCCTATTTAGACAAGTAGTTTAAATACTTGATGGGAAATATGTGCCCTTCTTCCATCATAGATTCAGGATCCAGTGACACTTGTGTTGTACTGTAACAGGTGGGGCACCTAGGCTAGCCTATTAACAACACATCAGTGGGCTGAACGGAGATGATCTGCAGGAGTTGTAAGAAGTAATCTCAATCTCGCAATACTTTATTCATTCCATATCAAAATTGAAAGAGGAATCTCTGTATTCTTTGACAGTAATGAAAATAATACCTTAAGGATTTCTAAATGCGCCGGTATACAGTAATACCTTGATACCTACCGCCCAAGCCTATGTAACACCAAGCAGCCTTTCATCTGGTTTATTATGAAGGTGGTGGTGGTTTGTAGTACTCTTTCTTTGAGGTGGAGCCCTGGGATTATTGCAGCCTACTTGAGCACTGGTTCCCAAACACTGGGTCGGGACCCATTTGTGGGTCACGGACCAATTTTTATGGGTCACGATTCGAGTCAAAATTAAGATTTCAGTCCCTACATTTATAAATAAATATTCGATTATTTTTGTAATACCGGTCATTTTATAATTTTACATTTTAAAACAAAAAAATCACACCTGTGTGAAGTGAGGGGCGCTAATATATTAAAGTCTAACTCCTGTTGATTAGGTGATGTAAAACAAACGGTGCCAACACAAATATTAAACGCCATTAACAATATAGAGACAATATGTCGTAATAAGTTACATTATGACGTACATTTTCCCTTCATTGTCAATGGCGCACTAAAGACACATTAAACCTGTGTATAGGAGGGGCTGGCGCCCCTCAAAACTAAGAATTCAGAAGTAGTGAAAATGGCCCATGTACAAGCTCGCAACGTGGTGCGAAGCGACGCGCTGTGAGCTTGTAGATCTGCTGTCTTCACTAGTTTGGGATGGATAGAAAATGTCCATAGGAATTAACTGGATTATATGTGAATTAATGGAAACGGCTCTATTTACTTGCATGCAATCATATAGAGCGTACCAAAATCTCCTTGAGGGGGGGCGTCAACATATGTGTCACGTGGTAGCGGCCGCCATACTTGTTGGCTTGTCTGGTTTGTTTACATTGAGCGACTATCCGGTGTGCTTGTATACGTTCTTTTTTTAAACTGACCTCACAATGGTGCAGACTTGCTCAGTAAATAAGTGCCACAGCAGGTCACGTCGAGGGAATGAGCCAGAAAACGGAATTAGATTTTCAGCTTTCCAGCATGGAGACAGCATCAAGGAACCCAGATTGACGAGTTCACAAAAAGACGTAGAATGGCTTGGATCGCGGCTGTACGGCGCACGGGCGCAGAGACATAACGTTCAACAAACGATCTAAGCACAGCCGTGTTTGTTCACAACATTTTCCTTGTCCTTGTAAGGTATTTGGGCCCGACTCTCTTTCTATCCATCCTGGTGTTGGTTCACTATGTTGTCACCAAGAACGAGCTCAATATTTACAAAAACATACCACCGTCACTTCTCTCAATTTAGTAGTTGTGCCAAATCCTGGACTTGTGTGTGGACTGACGAGGCTGAACCACGGTGGTAGACTTTAGAACTTACTTTAACCCGGCTCCACCCAAGCACCCGACCATAAGAAGATATTATTGCATATTAATCCCTTGTAATAGAAAATCAAAACATTTTGTATGAGTTCAACTTTATTTAAAAGAGCTAGCTCTTTTGATTCTTTCACAGAGCAGCAACAAGCAGGAATGTAGAATAATATATCCTACAGTATCTGTACCTTCCAAAAACTTGATTTTCAACATAAATGAATTCATGACATGGTGTGTGTTACTCAAGCTTAGTCTCTGCCTTGTTGGTGTTTCTTGTTGGCCTAAATATCTCCCATGGACCGTCGAACTGCTTGGACTTGTGCAATGTGCATATGTGATGAAAGAGTGCACTGTGCAGTTGGAAGGTTAAAATTCTAGTGAGCTCCCATTAGATTAATCATTCTGTACATGTAATGGGCCAGTGCACTCACTGTGCATATTTGATTAAATTTGAAGATTGGACCCTCAGTCCCTCACAATATATTAACTTGGAACTCGGCACATTAATAATAATAATAATAATAATAATAATAACTTTATTTATATAGCACTTTTCTGGACATTGCATTTTTATGTTTTATTTCCACTGCAAAATATTCGGCCACTATTATTTAATTGGTAAAAAAGAAAATAGAATCTACCTACAGTGCCCATGCTTAACTCCGTGTGGACATTTACTAGAATGTTTCTGTAAAAACTGTTTGGACCAGACCTAGTTGCTGGTTCTTATCATTCAATCGGACACATGCTTCTCTCCCTCAGCAGTATACTGCCAGGTTGCCCTTGTGCTAGGCACATAACCTCCAGTTTGCCCCCAGGGAGCTGCACTGCGTCCAGAATACTGTGATTGTACTGGACAGCTACAAGAGGCCACCAGTAGAACGCTGTGATTGTACTGGGCAGCTTCCACCCAGAGGCCACCAGTAGAACAGATGTGGTTGTACTTGTCTGGACAGCTTAAGTGTGAAGCAGGACCTTGTTGTCACTCAGTGCTCAGTAAACTTGCTGTGATTAAATTATATATAAATGGTACATTTATATAGCGCTTTTATACAAAGCGCTTTTAGCTAGATTGTGCATTACATACACACACACACACACACACACACACACACACACACACACATTCATACACAGATGACAAGGCACCAACCTGCTCATCAGGAGCAATTAGGGGTTCAGTGTCTTGCTCAAGGACACTTCGACGCCAACTCTGGGCAGGGGAGCCTGGGATCGAACTGGGAACCTTGCCGTTCCCATCCGGCCACTCTACCCCTGAGCCTCCATGCCGCCCCAAATAATGTACATACTTAAATTCATGTCCCCAGTGTTGTCTCTATTCCAGAGAGCGACATGGCCACCAACTAGCAGCCAGAAACAAACTGCCCTACTACTAGCCGCTAGTGCTTAAGCTCATTCCTTTGGCTTTAGTTACTTATTGAGTGATGGACGGAGAGACAGCTGATTTGACCAAGCTGACATTGAGGATGCACCAGAGTCTATACTTAGTCTGACTCTAGCTGTACGACTGGCCAGCCCAGTAATTAATGCCTTTTGTTATCAGGCCTCCATGTGGCAGGGACTGCAACACTACTCAGTCCATCACTACAGTCACTGCTACCAGTCACTGTAATGATGGATTGGGCAGTCCACCCCTCGGTCTCTCTCTCAGGCTAAGAGGGAGACGGTACAGGGGTAGTACTGTACAGGAAAGCACTAAATTGATTAGCTCCCTCCCAGGCCAACATGGGGTTTTGTCTCTGATCTGAGTGGACCACGGTTTTTATAATAGCTAACTGTTAGCATTTAAACATCTTGCATAAGATTGGATACAAAAAAACGGCAACAAAAAAAAATATTTTTTTATATATATTTTTTGTCTGTCAGAAAGACACTTACTGGACTGGATTTTTCAGAAGAAGAACTGAAACTGCAAAAAAAGGAAACTATCCAATCCAATCCACTTTATTTATAGCACATTTTACAACGCAGGATTACCAAAAGGCTGCACAGAAAATCTAAATACACTTCATATGCACACACACACACACACACACACACACACACACACACACACAAAACTTCTGAAAAGGCTCGGTCACCTCTGGTCTTTAACCGTCATTGGGAGGAGTATAGCCTTCTGGCAGTTCATAGAGATACTGGGGTGTACAATTTGTAGCATTATTTTGTGACTGTGATGGTACTGATAATTGTCATACAGCAGGGGTGCCCTAAAGTTAGATTGTGTTCTACGGTTCTACCAGTAGATCACAAAGGCTGTACAGGTAGACCTTAACAAATGTATAATTTAAATATAAACAAGAAATTATGATATAGTCATATTATTACCAGCTGCTGTCGTCGCGTTGCACACAATGCACAGTGAAGGAAGACAGTTGACTGGCATACTGGGATAGTATAGTCGGCTGCTGCTATATTATTATCGTATGAAGCACTGCATGATGTCGACATAAATGGCGTTATATATGAACAAGGATAGGATGATAAACAAGTGCTGTCCGTTGTGCATTTGTGTGTGTCCCCCCCCCCCCCCCCCCCCCCCCCCTTTTACCTGTTTCTCTGTCGCAACCTCGCGGACGTGGTTAGATGTTCTATTGTAAATGGAACATGCACATAACGCAAACAGCACATGTTAACTGAGCCATGTATGTAATGTATGTAAAGATGAACAAGATGCATTTGTGCAGGTTGACTTGAGAAATAAAAGTGAGGCGTGGTAACTGGTGAATGTCGCTTCTCGCTTCTTATGTAACGCCAGCGCCGCTATTCCAAAGCCCCCTCAGGTACATTTTTTAACTACTTTCAGCAATGGGATTTTGTTTTGGGGTGGTTAGATCTTGTTGAGTTGGGTATTTTGAAAGTAGCTCAAGTCAAAAAAGTGTGGGCAGTGGGCACCCCTGACATACAGTACAGTATACATGTATGATGTTTGACAGGATGATACTGACTCATAGGCACATTCTCTTTCTCAAAAATATAGAGTTGAGGTAAGTGCCTGTATATGAACAGATCACCATTCCTTGAGCTGCAGTGCATGGCTATTGGCTACGTATTGTTCTGAAGACGCAGTGCATCATGGCACTGTACAAGTAGGTCACGGCCAGCATGTGAGTGGTCATCAATCGTGTGTGTGTGTGTGTGTGTGTGTGCGCTACAGTATGTATGCGTGTAGGTTTTTGTTTGAGTCTTATATATGTACATGTGTGTTTGTGGACTAATAACTTATTAACTGCCCGAGAGCGGTCCTACTATTATTAATGTTGGATCGGAGGTGAAGAAGATCATTTGCATTTTTTCAACGAGGTCTTCCAACTCGTAACAATTCCATCGACTGATTGTTGTACCTGAGCCAAAGCTCATTAGACTAGTTGGAAGGGTGGAGCACTCGGTCAGCAGCATTTGAGTTAATTTCCCTGCATGCTAGGGTTGTGATGCATTGAAGCACTCAGCAGGAGGAATGCACAATGTATATAATCATGACATTGACTAATCCATATCAGAAGAGAAATGCATGATGGACCCAGAAGTGGAGGAAAAAGAATCTGCAGCATTTGCAGTACTGTAGAAAAACAACGTTATTTGTTAATCCATGCGTTTCAGCCTATGACTTTAATTGGTGTCATCAAGAGAACACAAGGTAACAAAGCAGAAATAAAACTAGAAAAAGTGCCCTTCTGGGCACAGGTCTCCACCAGGAGGATAGGACTGTGTGAGATGTTTGGCAACATTTTTAGTAGTAATATAAACATGTTTGCCTTGTATGGCAATTGGATGATTTGAGGCATTTTGTTCCAATCAACCTGTTTTGCAAAAATCAACCTGTTGGTGGCGCTATAACAGGCCAATGTGAAAAGGGTGTGATATATTCCTCAGCCTAGTAAGAAAATGTGTGAAAGATTTCACGTAAATTGCATGCTGTGTTCATGATTTGAGGCTTTTGTTCAAAACGGGGCAATCTTGCAAACTGTGAAAGGCAATTATAGCCAATTAGGGTGGAATATGAAATATCGGACAGATCCGACTTGAGCACATGACCATAGAGATACTGTGTAACGATTTGTGAGATTTTTGGACAGAATCTGGAGGAGTAATATCCAAAAATGTGTTTTCCAAAAGTCGGCCTCCTGGTGGCGCTATAAAAGGCAGATGCGGAAAATGCAGGTCAAAGGTTTGTCCTTGGCCTCTAGGGAGTGTGCATGCAACGTTTCACGCAGATCGGTGCAGTTTTAGGTAACAAATGTGAAAAGCTGCCTCATGGTGGCGCTATAACAGGCCGTTCTGGAAAATGCGGGCTAGAGGTTCATCGTTGGCATCTAGGGAGTGTGTGTGCAAAGTTTGGCATCGACCGGGTTAACGGTGCCGGAGATTAGCTGGTAACGGACGGACGGAAGGACACACGGACGGACACACACACGGACGGACACACACACGGACGGAGTGCAAAACATACTCTCTCACCATGCCTTCGGCCTGGTGGAGACAAAAACATACTCTCTCACCATGCCTTCGGCCTGGTGGAGACAACAACCAATCAAACTTACTAGTGGCCCATGAGGTACAGTAGCCTACACATGACATATATGTATATGCAACTTCACTTAACATTACTACACCAACAAAGTGGGAGGTGTTGTCGTGTGTACAGTACTGTATTAACAAATCTGGCCAGCAGTAGTCGAGTTAATGGTTTGATTTCCCTCTTGAGCTATTTGTGTAAAATGCACACATTTATGGTACAGAGGCTTGGGCTCCACTGATTTGGTATCGGTGTCTTCATTAAGAATATACCTGCTGTTATTTGACTGTCGTACAGTATGTCTGTCAAAGTGGCAAAAAAATCATCATGTACATATTCCGTACATTATGAGGTTAATTGGTTTTTGCTGGTTTGACTTATAGCTTACAGAGCTTCGCTTCTGTGACTAACAGGTCATGGGTTTTGAACCCTCTTAACAGGTGATATTTCTGTCCACATGTGTCTTGTCAAAGGTCATGGCTTGATGATAAGTAAGGCTTGTATAGGCTTGTATGTGTCATTCGTCATTCATTAAATGGTTGATGTGGTTCTAATATTATTCTACAGTTCTGTCATGCCTATGTGATACAAGTTTTATGCTCATACCTATATACTTAAATGGCACGCACACACACACACACACACACACACACACACACACACACACACACAACTGTGTAATACAGGGTAATACACTTGGTATTAACATGGGACTGGGTGTTTAGAAGTCCCAGATTGTGTTAAGAAGATGAGCTGCTATTAGGCCTATTCACATTTACTGTGCATTCACTCACCTTCTCCCTTTAAGCGAGTTACATCATAAGGAAAAAAATGCTTTCAAAAATGTTCGCTATAAAGTCAGTCAGGAAAAACTAACAATTCAGGCCTTTTAAATTGTATTCAGTGATGCAAATTAGACTTCCGACATAGAAGAGATAACGATCACCCAGGACACAGAGATGCAAAGGAAGGCAGCGGTCTGCTAAATGACCAATAAAATCCTTTCACAGAATTCACACTGAAGCAACAACATGACTCTTGTTTGCTCAGCGACCCTGGTCATGATCAGGGTAATTCCCAGGTCAGACAGGGCTCAGTATTGGTGGGAAAGCTTGAACACTTATTCTACCTGGGTTTCGATCAAGGAACCTCATGGGTTCCAACTGGATCACTATTATGGTGTAGAGGAAAATCAATTCGATCACCTTTGGAACCGTTTATGGAACCGGTTTTGATCACACGTCTGCTATACAATTGCAATACCGCTGGTTCTCAAACTTTCAAGGACCACCATAACTCTGAGAGTGTACATTTGGAATTTGGTACAAATCCATTTGGTTCCATTTGTACACTCCGAGTTACAGACCTGTTAGGGAATAGGGTCCATTTGGAACCCCTACGAATCCTTAAAGGGAACGGCTAAGTAATCCGACCGTTAGAGGGATTTGTTAAAATCCCTAAAGGATCCCAATCCTATAACCAATATATACCGTATACATTGAATTTTGGTGTTCGGTTCATTTGTTGTTTTATGGCTTGCCATATAAATCAACATGTGGTGGCTGCATTGCAGCCTTTTATTATTTGAATTTCAATGCATGGAACCACAAACCCAGATTGCAAAGTTTATTAAATGTATTGCACAGCCATGCTGTCCCCTTATTAAAATATTCACATCTTCTATAAACTACAAGACGGAGCAGTTAGCAAAGGTTTTTGCTGATTCGACTAGAGCATACTGCAAGTCTTAACTCAGCAAACTAATAACACTTCAGTATCATGGCAGAGGAGATGATGAGCCTCATTCCACTACCCTGTTCCATGTCTCTAGAGATGTAAATGCGCCGTCAACAGTCTCTGCAAGCATTGCCTACATAGTGTTGCACTAAATACAAGGGAGTTAAAAGCTAAATACATGTGGAACTGACCTTATAACTGTGAGTGCGAGTTAAATCAACACACTGTTGGGGCAGCTTGTCACACTGGTGCGATCAGAACTGAAGCCCAGGGTGACCTGGTAGCTGAGTGGCTAGGGCGCGCGCACGCGCGCGCGCGCGCACACACACACACACACACACACACACACACACACACACACACACACACACACACACACACACACACACACACACACACACACACACACACACACACACACACACACACACACACACACACACACACACACACACACACACACACACACACACACACCACATAGGCTCTAATGCCTGACAGTGAGTCCTAGGTTCGATGCCCGGACGGACGGACCATTTGCTTCTCGCCCAGGGGTCATCAACATGTCCACACACATACAAATGTGTCCGTGGCAAGACTTGGCCTCGTCCGTGGCAAATTCTACATTTTGTTATAATGTTCTTATTGTTTTGATCATAATACCCAATTACTGAATGTCAGTCTCTAGGTTTTCTTTGGAATATGACTGTACGATATGTGTGACACTTACTATGACACTATGGATGGTATATTGGGAGTCTACTAAGAAAGTGGTTCTAAAACATTTTATTTTTAACGGCCCCCATCTTGAGAGTGTACAAATGGACCAAATGGACCCTCAAAGGTCCATTTGGCCTTTCTCTCCCCATTCTCTCCCCGAGAGTGTGTGTGTGTGTGTGTGTGTGTGTGTGTGTGTGTGTGTGTGTGTGTGTGTGTGTGTGTGTGTGTGTGTGTGTGTGTGTGTGTGTGTGTGTGTGTGTGTGTGTGTGTGTGTGTGTGTGTGTGTGTGTGTGTGTGTGTGTGTGTGTGTGTGTGTGTGTGTGTGTGTGTGTGTGTGTGTGTGTGTGTGTGTGTGTGTGTGTGTGTGTGTGTGTGTGTGTGTGTGTGTGCGCGTGTGCGCGCGTGCCCGTCCGTCCGTCCGTGGACAGCTAATCTCCGGCACCGTTGGCTTGATCGCAGCCATACCATTGCACACACTCCCCTGAATGCCACAGCTGAACCTCTGCCCCAAGGTTTTCACATTGGCCTCTTATAGCGCCACCAGGAGCCCGCTTTGTGCAAAACACTTTTTTGGACGGTACACCTACAGATTTTGTTCAAACATCACGCAAATTGGTACACAGTCTCTCTAGAGCCATTCAACGAAACGGGTCTTTCAGATTTGTCAGACTCCATCCTGATTGGCTATAAGATTGGTTTCCAAAGTTCGCAGGAGTGCTCAGTTTCAAACAAAATGCCGCAAATCATGAACTCATCGTGTGATTTCCGTGAAATTGTGCACTAACATTCCCACTAGCCCGAGGAAGAAATGCCACTTGAACATTTTCAACTCGGCCTCATGGTGGCGCTATAACTGGCCGATTAGTGTTTTTACCTCTAACTGCACGGATCTGTGTAAAACTTTGTATGCACACTCGCTAGACCTAGATAGTCTATACTAATCTAATGTGAACCCGGACATGTTGAGTACACCAACGTTTTATGTTGGAAATGTTTAGTATGGGTCCCCAGCATGTAGAAACTGCCGGATGCTAACTTGCATATGTTTCAATTTTTATAATTGACCATACCATTAACAACCTATAAGGGGAAAAAAATCAAAATGTCATCATGCTTTATGTAGCATGTTGTGACATGTCAAACTAGGGGGTTTTCGTGTTGCTGAATCCATTCCAAGCATTAGTTTTGCACAAAATACACTCCTTAGGAGGCCACCAGGAGGCTGACATGTAAAACACATTTTCTAATATTACTCCTTCAGATTGTATCCAATTTTCACGCAAATCGGTACACATGCTCTCCATAGTCATGTGATCAAGACGGGTTTGTCTGATTTTTCATAATCCCGCTTTGTACCCGTTTTGTACAAATCGCCACAACTCCTCAACACAGCGTCCGATTGCGGTGAAACTGGGCATGCATATTTCAACTAGGCTGAGGAAGAAATGCCACTTGAGTTTACAAATCAGCCTCATGGTGGCACTACAACAGGCCAAGTCGCGTCTCTCACACACACGCACACAAAAACAAAAAACATATTACTCCTAAACATTTTGCCAAACATCACACACACTCCTATCCTCCTGTTGGAGACCTGTGCCCAGAACGGCACTTTTTCTAGTTTTGTACGTCCCTGGCAAAAATAGAATTTTGACAAAAATGATGACCCATGCACCATGTCTCTCGACACACTGTATCCTGTCAATAAAGTGTGTGTGTGTGTTCCTTCTACAGAAAGGGAGTTGAACACTAAATGTGTTGTGGACATGGAGAAGAACCAAACCATCCTCAACCCTGCAGGAGGAATGGGCAAGACTGACTCCAGGTGCGTCTGTCTGCTTATGATTGCCTGTCTCTTAACTCTCTTTCTCTTTCTCTCTCTCTCTCTCTCTCTCTCTCTCTCTCTCTCTCTCTCTCTCTCTCTCTCTCTCTCTCTCTCTATATATACCGGTACATAAACCAACTAAGTTAGTTCCAGTTTGCTCTCTGCAGTAATTCTCTTGTCACATGGTAGCAACCCGCCATCATACCAGAGAGATGGGGTGTGTGCGTGTGAGACACGCTTGTGTGTTTTCAGGGCATAAAGCACAGTGATCGTGTATACAAGTCACCGGCCTTTGCGTTGGGAGTGGATCTGTAATCATTTGAGAGAGAGAGAGAGAGAGAGAGCTGGACGCTGTAGAGCGGGCGGTCTCGGTCTGCTGCGCCTCCTCCTCTTTCTCCTCCTCCTCTTCCTGCTGTCCGTGTGTTTGGTCATAACTCTCTGCAGCCTGACTTCCTCCCTTTTTCTCAGCCCTTCCGTTTCCCCAGCAACACAGGGGGAGGTTAACTCCGGGTCAGTGGCGGCGACCGTAGAGACCCCCCCCCCCCCCCCCCCCCCCCCCCGCCCGCATGCATGTAATGCAGGGGAACAGAGAGGAGCGAAGTAAGACGGGAAAGAGGGAGGGATAACGCACACGTTTGGCGGCAGCATCTGTCGCTCATAAAATCGTGCCCACACAACCCCAAAAAGGCTGACTTTTATGACCGCCGAACAAGAGACGTGCCATCATTTCTCCCTTTTGTGTGTCTCGCACTCCCGGTTTTCTTTGCTTTCTTTTCTGCCTGTCTCTGTCTCTCTCGTCTTTCTCCTGCTGCATGTTGCTAGCTCGGACAATAGGGCTGAGGCAGCAGCAGGGTTTACACTCGGAGGAGAATGAATGGATGGAGCGACCTGCCCGCTGCTCTGCAGCCTGCAGACACTTTAATGGTGGGAGGGAGTTGATGACAGCAGCGTAGCAAAAAAACAAAAACAAATCGCCCACACTGACACTTTAAGTACAGATGCTATGTCGTCATACTGCTCTACACAGCAAAACCCACAGTGTTCAATGTTCATTTAGATGATTCCCCTGAGTACTACTACTAGTACACCTGTAGCTGCACCTTATTAACCATTTGAACCCCAGCATCCCTATTCTGGGTCTAGGGGCTAACATTTGGAGAAAATAGCAGCTCTACAAGGTACAAGCTCTTGTGAACTTAGATTGGGCTCCGTACGCTTTTCAGACCAGTCATTGGTCTAACATGCGGAAAACGACCGGATTATGGTTGGCGAACATGCGTTAAGGTTGGCGAACATGTGTTAAGGTTGGCGCACATGCGCTGCTCCGTGCCGGTTATGGTTAGGTTAGGGCTTGAGGTAGGTTGTCGGCACCGTTTGTTTTACATCACCTAATCAATATGAGTTAGACTTTAATAACTTAGCGCCCCTCACTTCACACGGGTGGGATTTGTTGCCTTATGTCCAGCTTTGAGGGTGCATGTAAAAAGTAAACATTGTCCAACTCCTAACACAAACACAAACATTAAATTCCATTGATAATGAATGGCCAGTTTTGAGTGTTTGTCCCAACACAAACATGAAATGCTATTGATAAAGAATGGAATGTAAACACAAACATTGCGTAAACACAAACATTGAAGACGAAGGTGAGGACGCAAATTCTAATTGGCAGGAATGAGATGTTGTATTATGATGTACGATGATAAGAGTGCCCCTCACGGGTGTGATTTTTAAGTTTAATTTACTTTAATTGTGTCTGATTGAACACACCTTGGTTATCCACAATGACTGAATGAGGTAGTCACCGCACTTTGTCGGTCAGGGGCAAAGCAGTATTTATAATTTTT
The DNA here is from genome assembly GCF_951216825.1 of Electrona antarctica. Classification (NCBI taxonomy): domain Eukaryota; kingdom Metazoa; phylum Chordata; class Actinopteri; order Myctophiformes; family Myctophidae; genus Electrona; species Electrona antarctica. The sequence continues at coordinate 33,708,123 of NC_136808.1, read as the reverse complement.
CAAGAGTTCAGGCTAACACTAGACACCAACTCTGGAGTCCTGAATCGCTGCCCTCCACACACTCCTGTTAGGGTTGTTGTCTACACTGTTGCTCTGCAGTGTGTGTGTCTGTGTAGTTGCTGCTTGGTGGTGAATTGTTTATGGGAATGCGTTGATAGTTCTGTTTTAGTGGAGTGATATTTGCAGTGATGCTGAATATTTATTTTTAAGTGTTTCTTTTATTGCTGAGGATGGTGTTATTATTGTAATCCGAGTGCTTGCCTGGAATTACCCTTTGTAAGCTATTGTAGGGCCTCAAGTGACAAGCTTTATGCTGCCATATAGTGTAACTGTTGTATAAGCTCTCATAATGCCATTGCTGACATTATCCTGCCATACTATATTTGCTCATTTATAAACTACTCCTGTATTCTCACACAGACCCTTCAGCCATATATAGTACGCCATAATCGTTTCCATGTTGAAAAAGGTTCATACATTTTAAATAACAAAAAACTGAAATGGCAGCTCTACAAGCTTATAGTTTGGCAATGTCTGAAAATGTATAAAATGATTAAATATGTCAATCATTTCTTTGTATATTTCAGTTATTTGTCACATCTGCCCTGTGCAATTTTAGATTACAAAGCCTGAAAGGCAAATGGAAATGTTTTTTTTATTCCTTCAATGGCTAAAATATTAAATAGTTTAGCCAGGACTGTTTAATATTTCCTGAAAAAAAACAATCTAAAACCTGATGAGGTCAACTGTGTTTTTGCTTTGTGCCTACATATCGATATCTGTGCTGCTGTTCCCTGCATTTGTGTAGCATGACAAGTCTAGTGTAACGTCCTGTTAACAACATTGATGTTAAGTTGAACTGATCTTTTCTCAGCTGACATTGTCCCCCCCCCTGGCTATTTGGTGTGTACAGTGTAAACCGTTAGGTGCTAGTAGGTGTGTTCAGCTTAATCCACAATGTGTGCTCGCCTGTGCATGTCCTGTACAGTGCAGTCAGATCAGGTTTGGCATAGTCTAGTAGAACTGGGCGAATCAACAACAACACAAAATGCTCTCAAGTTCAACAGATACAGCTGGCATGCATACGAGCAGCACTTGTGTATCAAAACACATTTAGTGTGAAGCAGGTCATTGTCGTAAAAAAGAAACTCATCTGTTATTCATCTTTTCCTCATTGAATAATGGCCTCAGTGGCCTTGTGGTGAGGTCGGGGTTTGATCCCCCGGCCGGGTCATACCAAAGACTCAGTGCCTGCTTGGCACTGCTGCTTGGCACACAGGGGTAGGGTGTAGTGGCCTCACCCTACAGAAACAGGAGATTCTAGGCTCCTGCCCTATGGGCCTCATGGCTCGGAAAGGCTTACTTACTTTTCAGTGAATAATGGGTCACTGGATTGTTGTAACAAATAACGCTATTAGAAAACCGTTAGCCAAAAACTGATGTCAGGGAGGGTGCTTGATGGATGTATGCCTGACTATTTTAGAGTGGTGAGGATGGTAGTGGGAAGAGTTGGCAGCAGAGAAAATTACTACTTGCCCTGTCTGAAAGGTGTATTAACAAATAAGTCATTGGTAAGTTGTTTACTAAATGGCTTGTTCATGATCTATTATTTATAAGGCACACTTTTAAATCATAAACAGACATTTAAGAAGTTATTCATTACTCATTAACTAACAGTTTGTGAATGATCTCTTACATGGGATAGTTATTATAATTAAAAGTGCTAACATAATGTTTTATATAACATTATTGGCAGGACTCTCCCTTTAGTGGTTCCATTTTGCTACAGCACACATGGTTTACCTAAACTTATCTTCTTTGCAGCGGTCATCACCATGCTGTTGTAATGTGGTGTCCATTTTTGTTAAAATTCCATTTTTGCCATGATTATCACATGATACACAATGTGGGGACAATAATATTACCAGAAACACATAAAGAGCTAAGCCTGAATGATCATAACAGGCTGTAACTCTACGGGTCCATTTAGTTCCATTTGTACACTCTCAGAGTTGTGGGGTCCTTGCAAATAACACAGGTTGAGAACCACTGTACCAGTGGACTCCTAATGTGCCATACTACAGTGTATATTCTGAAGAAATCATAGGGGGCTTGACATTCAGTAATTGGGTAATTTTATATTGATCATAGGGATCAATATAAAACATTATAAATATAATTGGTGTGTAAAAAGGAAAATACAAAAATTGCCACAGACGAGGACAAGTCTTGCCATGGATCGATTTGTCCGTGTACGGACATATTGATGACACCTGCTTCTGCGGTGGTGACTGGTGACCCCCAGGTTATGGCAGTGTGTCCTGAAGTGTTTGATAAGCACAGAGCCTTTTTTCCTGTAGCGGTTGGTTGGCTACAGTGTAGCCAACCTACAGTTGGCTGGCTACAGTGCAGCCAACCAACCCAGCAGTGAGTCTGTGGAGGGACTCTTATCCCTGCTGGAGTTTGCATAGTGATGTAAGGCTTTTATTTACATTTTGAGTGGTGAAATTGAATGTTGACTCACTCCCAACTGCTCTCTCTGCTTGTTAGTTTGTGATCTTTGTCAGTAGTGAGACTAGTGTGCAAGGCAAACACGAGTGGTCCTGTCTCCCAGAGAGAACATGCCCAATGCCCCCGTAGCGTGTGCACATCTGTATGTGTAGATCCAGATGTGTTGAAGTTGTTTTGGATGACCTCATGCCAGACAGTTAATCATCTCAGTTTATCAGTTTCTCTGTTGCTATGCTAACAGTAACACTCCACACTAGACATGTGGAATTCTTGTTCTGGCCTTTGCACCCCTGAAGCAAACACAAGCCTTTCAGGGGGCTGCGTTGGAGCTACAGTACAATGTAGGGGGCCTCATCATTTTGGCAAAAAGTACATTGTGGTATTTCTGATTGTGATATGTCTGGAACACCTGCTGCCAGCCTCTTGCATTTTAGATTTGTCAGTATTGCAATTTCAACATACTTTAGGGTTAGCCCTTATGGATACGTTATGGATCCGTTCTCTGTCATTGGTTGTGCTTGGTGAGGACTTGTTAATTAGTGGAATCGACTGCACCCGACAAATCCCAAGGTCACCAACCACAATCAACTTTTAGTCTGAGTCTCTTACTGTGCAGACAGTGAAAGTGTTTTTTTAATGGGACATGTGTGCACAATACTATCCATTTGCAGTTAGTTACTGTTATGCCAGCAATAGTAGTATATACTGTACACCAAAACAAATCTGTCATATTCAGCAAATCAAGTGATTCAGTTTGAGCCTGAGTTATTATTACAATAGTTGGCTGTAGTCTGATATTGAGTTCTCTGGGATGGCGACAATCTTCTCAGATTGTGAATTCACAATGTCATCGTCAATCGGCACAGCTCTAAAGGTCACTGCAGCTGCATCAAGTCTCCCTCAGAGAGTACTGTCAGCTCAATGCCTGGTATGTAAAAATGTGTCAACAACAAAATAGTACCTCAGCCATACTCTCTCCACCCCTTCAAACTTCCAGCTTTTCTTTAGTGTAATGATTATCATCTCTTTTTCCCCAGCTATGGATAGTCCCAGAGAAAAGAGAGTTGGAGAAATGAGTGCGAGGGGGGGGGGGGGGTCTGGCACAGAGGGGGGAGAGGGAGACTGAGAGGGGAAAGCATCCATGCGAGCAGTTATTTTTTAAATGACAATCGGAGGAAGAAGAGGAGGAGGGAGGAGAATGTAGGATACAGGAGTGTTGCTTTTGGGGGGTGGGTGGGGGGTGCTCTCACGCCTGCCTTGCTCTGTCTTCTCATTGGCCGACCGGTCCTGTCTAGCCGTAATGAGAGGTAGCGCACCCCGATCACCGTCGGCCTTTGAACTCGCCATGACAGCTGACAGTACAGCTCACGTCAAAAAGCAAATGTACAGTAACGTATAGAATACTGTACGTTTGCAGCCTCATTTGTTGCCATGGCAACAGAAGAGGCATGTTTGGTGATATACGGACAAACTAAGCCAGAGAATGACAATTACCAAACGCAAAAATAAATAAATATAACATTTCGAGGGAAATGACAAACGGACACCCAGAGGGTTGTTGGTGTCTGAGCAGCCCTGTTCTCCTCTGACTGAACACAAAAGAAGAAAAAGAAAAAAAAGCAGAGGCCTGGTCTGGAACATAAATCACGCTCTCATCTCCAGATAAGCCCCCCTCGTGATGGGTCCCGTCTCAAAACGCATTCCGAAAACGGGGAAGCCGGTTTTAAATGTCCCCTGGAATGAATTAAAATGCGCGCATAGAAGTAATTTAATGCCTGTGTTTTTGTATTCTGGAATAGTTGTGAAATGTCTGAGTGAAATGTTGTGGTACATAACAGCCAGTCTGGCCGCCTGATAAAGAATGTGCATGGGTAAAGGGAAACAGGTGTGTGTGTGTGTGTGTGTGTGTGTGTGTGTGTGTGTGTGTGTGTGTGTGTGTGTGTGTGTGTGTGTGTGTGTGTGTGTGTGTGTGTGTGTGTGTGTGTGTGTGTGTGTGTGTGTGTGTGTGTGTGTGTGTGTGTGTGTGTGTGTGTGTGTGTGTGTGTGTGTGTGTGTGTGTAATTATTTATATATATATAAATATATATATAATCTATATAGTCTTTGAGAAATGGCCAGGCTGCATCGATTTGTAATATATTCCACCACTGTGTTTGTGATGTCTTCATGTCTATATAACTAACTTTGTACAGTATGTCTCGGCATGCGTGCATAGTATGCGTACGTGTGTGCGTGCAAACCTGCTGCTACCTTTCTGCCGCCGGCCTTGTCTTCTCCATGTGACTGGAGCCAGCAGCACCAGCTCTCTGACTGCTGCCTTCAGTGGGCGGAGCATCACTGCCAGGAGGAAGAGGGAGAGAATGAGGAGTCTGAGGAGAAAGACTGGGGGGCCAAGGGAGGAAATATGTGTGATGGAGGAAGAGGGAGAGAAAGAGGTGGAGAAATGTGTGATAGAGGAATAGGGAGAGAAAGAGGGGGAAAATATAAATCTAAGAAATTCCATAGATTAGTAAACGAATGTTTACGTTTGTAGATCTGCGGTTTTCACTAGTTTGGGTCCTGGGCAAACTTCTAATTTCTCTTTTGGGTCTTGAGCTAAAAAGTTTGGGAAATGGGAACCACTGCTTGATTTTAGAAGGAGCTGTGTGAGACGACGATAACACATTGTCTGATCAACTGCAAAAATGAACGACACTGATGACGGCCATTTAGATTCCTATGTTACCTGCAGATGAAAGTGCTTTTGTGTTAGTCTTCTTTATGGAAAAAAACAGTTTTGTCACAAATTTGGTATGACCATAGGTTTTATGCCGCCCTCACATCTAGAGTTAGGGGCCGCATACCCATACGCGGACTTCACACCTACGTTGCACTGCATCCGATCAATATGTCTGTCCTTGAGCAAGACACTGAACCCCTAACTGCTCCTAATGAGCAGGTTGATGCCTGCATGGTTTCCTCTGCCATCAGTGAGTGAATGTGTGTGGATACTGGATAGTATACAGTAGGTGAATGCAATGCACATTGTAAATTGCTTTGGATGAAGGTTCTATATGCATGCACATTTTATTTACCATTTTAAGTAGTGGTAGCAAAGCAAACGTAATACAAAAACCTCTTAACCTAGAAATACAAGACCAGGCTTCTATAGATCCATCGCTAAGGATCATACAGTTTGGGACTGAGTTTGAGTGAAAGCTAATGAATCCCATTCAGGATATGAACCCGTTTCGGGGTTTTTACCCTTGAAGACGGGAACCCCTTTGGGGGGTTTACCCTTCAAAACGGGAACCCCTTTTGGGGGTTTTATCCTTCAAGACGGGAACCCCTTTTGGGGTTCTTGTTACAGTATAGCAATGTACATTTTTTGTAATTTTTGAATAAGAAGTTTTTCAGAAAACTTAGGTCAGGATTTAGAAGGTGTTTTTAGAAAAATGGCTAAGTTGGGGACAGGGTATCGTGTTAATTGTTTCTTTGGCGGGTGATCCATCTCTGTTCATTGTCTCCACCAGGCCGAAGGCATGGGGAGAGAGTATGTTTTGCACTCCGTCCGTCCGTCCGTGTGTCCGTGTGTGTGTGTGTGTGTCCGTCCGTCCTTCCGTCTGTGAACAGCTAATCTCCGGCACCGTTAACCCGGTCGATGCCAAATTTTGCACACACACTCCCTGGATGCCAACGATGAACCTCTGCCCCAAAATTTCCAGAACGGCCTGTTATAGCGCCACCAGGAGGCCGCTTTGTGCAAAACAAGTTTTTGGACAGTACACCTACAGATTCTGATCAAACATCACACAAATTGGTACACAGTCTTTCTAGAGCCATTCAACAAAACGGGTCTTTCAGATTTCTCAGACTCTATCCTGATTGGCTAAGATTGGCTTCTAAAGTTCGCAGGAGTGCTCAGTTTCAAACAAAATGCTGCAAATCATGAACACATCGTGTGATTTCCGTGAAATTGTGCACGCACATTCCCACTAGGCCAAGGAAGAAATGCCACATGAACATTTTCAACTCGGCCTCATGGTGGCGCTATAACTCGCCGAAAAGTGTTTTTACCTCTAACTGCACGGATCTGTGGATAACTTTGTATCAACCAACTCCCTAGAGGCCAAGGAAAAACCTTTGCCTGGAATTTTTCACATTTATAGCTCCACCAGGAGGCCGACATATGCAAAACACATTTTCTAATATTACTCCTTCAGATTTTATCCAAATTTCACGCAAATCGGTACACATGCTCTCCATAGTCATGTGATCAAGACGCGTTTGTTTGATTTCTCATAATCCACCTTCATTGCCTACGATTGGCTTCTAAACCTTTCAGGAGTAGCCCGCTTTGTACCCGTTTTGTACAAATTGCCACAATTACTCAACGCAGCGTCCGATTGCGGTGAAACTGTGCATGCATATTCCCACTAGGCTGAGGAAGAAATGCCACTTGACAGTTTTCAAATCAGCCTCATGTTGGCGCTACAACAGGCCAAGCCGCGTCACACACACACACACACACACACACACACACACACACACACACACACACACACACACACACACACAAAACATCCTCCTGGTGGAGACCTGTGCCCAGAAGGGCACTTTTTCTAGTTTGTACCTGTTTTAGTACTGCTTATAAAACACTTTGAGCTGCATCTAAAATTCTATACATACTGTATACTGTGTAGGTCATCAGTATTATTGTTAGCACAACTCAACTTTTTTTTTTTTAGTAGCGGCAAATCAACATCTCTGAATACAATTTCCATGATGTGTTGTGTCTGCTGTTAACTCTCTGCAATTAATTTATTCTGAGCCGGGAGAAGAAAAGGCAGACAGACTTTTATAAATAGCCTCTCTGCAGTTGCTTGAAGGTGTGCTCATTAATGAACTAGCCAGGCGTAAACTCACTGTGACTGACTGTTGCCAGGATACCAATCTGTCGTTTAGTTAGAGATTGGAACATTCCTAAGATGCTTTTGGAGGAAAATAGGAAATGACATCAGTCACGCCGTAGAGGAAATGACATCAGGCTCTCTGGATAAGAGGATCAGCTGTATTCTAAGGCATTCTGGTTATAATGATGAGGTAATGCCTTATTACATATGAATGGAAATGTTTGTGTGTCTCTAATGACTGCCTTTGTGATTTGTGTTTGTGTGAGTATGGGCCCTAGAGCTAAACGTTTGACACCGCCGGGTGACCTGACATAAGGTTTTCCTTCCAAAAAAAAAAAAAACGTTTTTGGTTTGGGAATTAATAGGAATGTTAAGTTATTGTCAATGTTTGTCTGAACTTGAAGAATAGTGTATAATAATCATGAAGAACAATGTTATACTATCCACAATGGAAAGCAAAGCTGTGCTTGGAAATACATCGAAATGTGAACTGAATTCATGCCTCACTACAGTGTGTACTCCCTACATTGCATCCCAAACACCTTATTTTTTTATTTTTTCATTGGACAGTCCCTCTGTGCACGGACCTAATCCCAGTCGGTACTACTAACCGTTACTGACGTCGTGACCTCAGTAACGGCCTCAGACCTCAGTCTATTCAAGTGACTGAGGAGTTGATGTGTTTCTTTTTCGCGAGCGAGCACATGTTTTATGTTTTAACGGTGCCCGTCATGCTCATTCATTGACCTCCTTCTAAAGCCTCCTTCACATCATGGCTGATACAACGAGGTGTGTGTGTGTGTGTGTGTGTGTGTGTGTGTGTGTGTGTGTGTGTGTGTGTGTGTGTGTGTGTGTGTGTGTGTGTGTGTGTGTGTGTGTGTGTGTGTGTGTGTGTGTGTGTGTGTGTGTGTGTGTGTGTGTGTGTGTGTGTGTGTGTGTGTGTGTGTGTGTGTGTGTGTGTGTGTGTGTGTGTGTGTGTGTGTGTGTGTGTGTGTGTGTGTGTGCACAAAATGTCACCGAGCCTGTCAGTTCAGTCAGACCCATCAATCAAAGTGACAACATGTGTGATCGCAGATTACCCATAACAAGCAGCTTTAGCAGCGCAAATAATTTGCCCCGAGCACGGCGAGTGTTGTGCCATTTTTAGTTTGGTGCATTGATTTGCATAATGATAAGGGGCAGTGATGAATTGATAAAAATGCAACATGCCAACCCTACGCAGGTCAAGACTCTCCACCTTCCATCCAGCTGGTGTTTTGAGTAGAGACGACACTAGGCTTTATTTTTTGAGCCAGTTAGGAACTAGGGCTGTCACAAATTTAAGTTGACGATTAATGTCACACAAAAACTGAATATTTTTTTGTATGTTTTGCACTGAAAATTGGAATGTTACAATTTGTATTTCTGTTTGCCTTTTACTAGGCTTTAATCACAGGGCAGATATGACAAATTACATACATAGAAATAACATTTAATGATTTTAATTTTTTTCTTTTCAAATCTATATTCAAAATGCTTACAACACATCATGTTGTAAGCAGTAGTTCTGCTATTTCTGCTATTATTGGGGGAAAAAAATGAAAATGTATGGACATTCACTGTAGTTTTCTATTCTCCTTGCTAGTTTGCATACTGTTCTCTACTCTGGTCTGCTGCGTGTGTCCTACGGTACCAGCTAGTTAACACCTTGAGAGCCCAGAATGGAAATCTCCATCCTAGTAATTAATAAGGGCCTTTCTCGGCCCCACCTCTCTCCCATTGTTTATATTGTGTTTTAGTTTAATGGAAGCCCATATAGTTTGACCAAACATTTTGTTTGATGGGGGGAGGGGGGCAGAACACATCCATCAAAGCTGTGTTCAGACACAAGTCAGGTGTCTTGAATGCAACCCAGTAAGGGCATATGTCAACCCCGCCCGCTCACCTCCGCCCCAACCCCTCCTGGTGCTGCGGCCATCTTCAATCCTAAACTCAAAATGTGAGAGGGGTGGGGCCGAGAAAGGCCCTTATTACGTCCGATGCCCAGGACGGAGATTGATACAAAAGATCGGAGAATGACTTGTTTGATATCAGCGCGCACCACTCTACAGTCTAGGAGCGTCTATTAGGAAACTTTCGATGTCATTTCCGGTTGGTGTGTCATCAAAAGTGTTCCCCCTCCATTTTAATGGACGGGAGGCAAAATCTTCTGACGCTAATAACTCTGAATCTAAATCAATGATTCCAATTCTAACCAAAGATTGTGTTTTTGACTGCCCATCGCGGTCCCGCCGCTACTCGTGTTACAAGTAATCATGCCTCGGGTGGTCAGCGATCCTTTAGATTCCTGTGTCACCTTGAAATGGGCTCTGAAGCTGCAAATAGCTTCAGAGCACACCGATTTACTGGTTCCAACGGACCCTGGGCTCCACAGTAACCCTAGCGTCCCTATTGGAGAATCTCTGGGTATGTTGTAGTAGGCCTAATAGCCAAACATTCAACAAAAATAGAAAAACGTTCTGTGAAAATAGCAGATCTACAAACTGACAAGCGTTTGCTAAGTATATCTAGTTTGGAGATTATATATTTCTTAATTATATATTTTTTTATTCATGGGATTTCTTAGATGTTTTATTTTTAAATTTATTTAAAAAATATATTTTTGAATGTATGAAAAGAAAATGGGATTTTGACTCTAGTCGTGACCCAAATTGGTCTGTGGCCCACAAATGGGTCCCGACCCACTGTTTGGGAAACAGTGGTCTAAGTTGTTCTTAATCACATTCACCTGGCTTGCGTCCTACAGTAGATATAACATTTATAATATATATTTAATGAGTCCCTGTGTGGACCCCCAGGGTCCGGGACTTGAGGACCAACGTTCTAGATGATGATGCAGACAAACGTATCAGCACCTCCCCAGCATTCAGTCGGTGGATGGCATAAATTCTTCCTCCCGGCACTGGGGTTATTATTATAGAGCTCAGTGGAACAGATTTTCTGGGCGTTGTGTTGGGTGAGGTGGGGGGGGGGGGGGGGGGTGCACACGCGGGCTGACAGATCTTGAGCTTGAGCAGCCGTCTGTCCATATATCAGCTCGGATGCCCCTCATGCTTTATGGGCCCAGTTGCCAGAGCCATGCGGTTCTGCCAAGCAAACAGATGTCCGCTTGGGAGCTTACCAGCCATGGTACCTCGACACATACACAGGCGAGTGGACAAATTTAGACTAGGGGTCCGTGCAACAGTTAACCCATTTAGGCCTGATGTTGAAATTTTTTAAATGTCTTCTAAATCATGACAGTTTTCTGAAATACCTCATACCATCAGTGGTTCTCAATATTTCATGTCAAGGATCCCAAAAATTATATGCATTTGGCCTCCGACCCCAATCTCAAAATATATTGTTCCAGGGACCCCCCCAGAAGCAAAGCTTTGAGTAAAAGCTCGTAGCGCGGCACTCGGTGCCACGTTATGAGCTTATAGATCTGCTATTTTTCAATAGCTAAAGTATAACATAATGCTTAAAACAACAAAGGGGGCTCCCGTCCAGAATGGATTAAAGGGCGACTTCACCTATTTTCAATGTGAAGATGAATATCTTTCAGGACTATAAAGATTATTATTATTTTCATATAATTGGTTCTTAGTTCTTACTAATACTCATTATGACATGGTGCCATTTTTGTCCTAGTCCGGTCGGTGTCTCATAGGAAGGCTGTGTGGACACTAGTTTGGAAACCCGCCTACCAGTGACATCATCGATGGGAAATCCAAGCAAATATTAACCGCTGGCTTTCTATTTCTGGAAAGTTAGCATGCTTTAATCATGAAAGCCATTGTTCTCATGTTAAAAAAAGAATAAAGTGAAATCGTATTTGCCAAAAAAAAAGGAAATTGAAAAGAAAATGCTGATTTTCTTTTTTCTTGAAAGATTACGAGCATATTTAAGTAACCTACCGGTCTATAAACCAATAGTTGGTAGTCATTTTGAAATCAACATTAAAATGTTCAGTTCTTAACATCACCAACCTGAACTAATCTAGCGTAAATATATATATGGAAATAAGAATAAGTACATATATATATTTAACGAATCATAATCAGAAAATAACAACATAAAAAAAACAATAATAAACGGCTCGCCGTTACATACAGTTTTAATGATTTGTAGATTAAATAAACTAATGGACACAATCCTATGACTATTGCTAAGAATTTATTTTGTCGATGACACACATAATGCACAGCTAATGCAATCATGAGTGTGATTAATGCAGACCAATTTCATGGTGATATTTTCATATTAATAACTTGCACATATTGTCATAGGACATGCTGTATCTGTGCACGCACAAACAATTGCTGAGTACAATGAGTGCAGAGGAATTTGTGAAATTGGTCACAGTAAAATTGGCACACATACCAGATATGTGTGCACGCACGCACATAGGCCTACTATATCTGGGACGAGTGGCCCAGAGCATCAGGGTGGGATCTGCTGCCAGTACTGACATACCGGTAGCCTCCGCTAGAGATGTTCAGTAGGAGCACAATTAATTGTTCATATCTGTGTTTTCTTAAAAACGCAATATCAGTTGACTGTATGGACAAAATAATGTCAATATTTCTTTAACAAGCTGAAAAAGCTTATTGTGATGATTAAAGGTCACATATTCAATCAGTGTTTTCCTGGGGAAGCTTCCAAAAGGGTTTGATTGATTGAAATATTTATTAACAGTTTGCAGAATTACAGTACATTTCAAGCACAACTCAATACAAAGACTGTTAACTGTGAGTGGACGGCAAGAGGGTCCACCTTGTTCAATTCATCAAAACATTTAGAGACGTACAAATATACACTTCTATATAGTCAAAGAACAGAACAGGAATTCATCATAAAGGAGGTAAAAAGGGAAAAGAAACATATACAGCATACATGGGCGGGCCACATGCGGCCCCCACCTTCACTTAATGCGGTCCTCAGATTCATTTCGGAATACTGATATGTTATTGATTTCAGCTGTTACAATTCCAAACATGCAAACATGACTCGCTTTAATTACTTAGTCTAAATTAGTAGTATACAAATAATGTATACAAATAATGTTATTGGTTTTTTTATGTCAAATATATTTGCATTTAGTTAAAATGACTTTTCAGGATCCCAATTAAAAATAGCAAAGAAATATTCAGGATTTCAATTCAAATATAGCAAAAATAGCTGATCTACAAGCTCAAAACGTGTCGCGATGCGACACGTTTTGAACTTGTAGATTTTTGCTACGACATGCATGCAATGTGGCCCTCTGGAGTGAGTGTGGAAATATAGTGGCCCTTTCCATCGTTGGAAGTTCCGAATTGCAGCCGTCCGTAGGTGCCCTTTGAGAGCTTTTGAAGGAGTCAAGAGATTTGCATGTCTTAATGACTGTTGGTAGGGCGTTCCACATTTTGGTGGCATAGGAGCGAAAATAATTTAGTCCCTTGTTTGTGCCGAATCTGGGTTGCACATGGTTTGTTGCACATGGTTTGTTGCACTCCCTCTGGTGTTGTGGGTCAATAAGTTGTAAATAATAATCATGATAAAATGGCACCGTTTTTTTCTGCTCAGTCTGTGTGTCATAGGATAGGAGGGCTGTGGGCAGTTCAAAAACCCGTCCACCAGTGACGTCATTGATGAGGAATCCAAGCTAATAGAAACTGCAGGCTTTCTAGTCCTGAAAAGTTTCAATGCGAAAATGGAAGCCATCGTTCTCACGATAATAAAAATCGAAACATTTTTGTAAAAGAATCTTGTTTTAAAAAAAATCTGCCTAACGATGATGTCACTAAATACAGTTTACTCAACTAGGCCTAATGGGTAATAAAATGGCTATATGCATCTGTACCTACTGTAGAATGAATCACATCTCCTGTATAACAGGTGTAAGGTAAACCCTGCCGGAAACTTGCATAGAAATATCGGTATTGGTATCGATCGACCAGTTGGACCATGCAATTAATCGGTTATCAGATATCGGGCAAAAAAATCAATGTTCATTCCTAATTTCTGTGCATCCCTAATATTCAGTCTTCGTGTCCATTTGGTAGGCCTGTCACAATTATTACATAATCGCCTAATTGCAATTATTTGAGATAATCACAATTAGTTTTGCATAATCGTCAATCGTTTCTATGTTGGAAAATATATGTATATAATATATACATACCATATATACATTTAAAAAAATAGAGGAAATGGCTGATCTACAAGCTGACATGTCACACAGTGATGTGCTCCTTTAATAATTTGTCATATCTGCCCTGTGCAATTTGTGATTACGATGTCTAAAAGGCAAACAGAAATACAAATTGTAACGTTCCAATGTTCAATGCAAAAAAAACACAATTAAATCTTTGTGGCAATCTTTGTGCCACACAAAAAAAATATTTGTGTGGCAATCGTCAACTTGTAATTGTGACAGCACTACCATTTGGTGGCATGGCTTAGCGGCAGCCTGTTGACTGAACTGTTGTTGAAGCAGTTCACTGGGTTATCTTCATCTTGTGCCAGGGAGGGAGCAGGGAGCTTTAAAAGGACTGGTAGTGATGGTGTGTGGACTGGTGGTGTTGCTCCACTGCCATAAGCACACGCTGCTTTGTAATAGCAACACGCTGGGAGTGTTATCAAACGTGTTATCTTAATGTGTAAATGATGTGTAAAACATTCTCTGTAGATGGAAGTAGATTCAACAGAGGGGATCATAATATGCAAAACCAGTTGTGTGCTGGATTCCGTGTGAAAAGTGTGTCTGTGACTGTGTGACTGTGAGTTAAATGGAGCGCAATGGGGAAAATGGATGGTTGCGTGACCTGAAATTAAATGTGACTAAATTTGATAGAGAGACTGCCATTGGACTTTTTTGAATTTTCGTTTTTTCATATCATTTGAAAGCAGGGAATCTTAGCTTCAAATTGACATATTGGTTGTTCAGTTTGACCCACCAGTTTTGGAGATATGGCTTATAGAGTAATGTCTTGCAGAAAACAGCAAGTTGAGAAAACAGGCTTGAAAGGTTCACTTCTGTGGACTCTAACATTACACCTAGATACATGTTTAAGCATTTATTTCATATTTACATGTCGATTTCAGCGCTGACACTTATTTCAGACATGCTCTAGTATGTGAAGAGTCTGCCTGTGCTATTAACTCATTTCAAAAGAAAAAAGAAAAAAAAGGTTTTTCTCCTCTGGTGAAAAGCTGGATTTTGCGCGATGGCAGTCTCTCAGTCAAATGTGGTCACAAATGGTGATAGGTCCACAAACATTATGCTCTGTGCCCTGGCCTGGGTATGTTTAACTTCTGCTGAGAACAGAGTCGGATAATGCCAGTCCAACATGATGTTATTATGTACATGGTTGGGTTAGGTTATCTCTGCTCCAGGTGCTCAAAAGAAAATCATTGTTTGTAAGCAGATAAGAAATCCTGGTAATAATGTCATAAAGTCTTTATGATTCAGACTTTTATTGTGCACGCACGTTCAATGCCTACTCTACAATTCACAAGGCATTCAGAAGATGCTCTTAATCCAGAGCGATTTACAGTAAGCAAGAACAACGCAAGGTAATGCATCAAATGCATAAAAACAGCAATCTAGGATCAGTAGGTTAATCAATAACAAGTCTAACAGTAGAATATCCACACATTGAAACTATACACAGTACACTATAGGATGCCAGGTCACCAATGAACTGGCATCTGTCTACATAACATCCTACTGTATGTAAATTACATTGTAGCCTTTGCATTTGCCTGCAAGGTCGTCGAGGCTAGTGCAAGTGCTATGACAAGTGCTCTGTAATCTACAATGTAGCAGCAAGAGGTCAGCCACTTGGGACTATTTAATTGCCCAGTGGGTTTGTTGACGGCTCACAGTTAATTTAACTCTGAAAGTGTAAAAGTTAACACTGCAGGGTTTACTATGTTAGAGCACTGGAGAAGTTATTTAATGTCACAGCAATAGTATATATATATATATATTTTTTAATTTTATCCCACGACTTTTGCAACCCAGTTTTTTCACCCAGTGCCAATTATCTAATGTAATCCTAGGCGCTACACTTCCTCTGCCAACCTGGGGGGGCAGCGGACTGACCTCATGCCTCCTTCTATGCATGAGGAGTCCAAGCTGCTTCTTTTCACCTGACGGGGGGGGAATTTCCCTGGCCGGACGTAGCGTGTGGAAGGAACACGTTATTCCGACCTGTTCCTTTTCCCTCCATCAGGCGCCCCGGCTGGCCAGGGGGAGGTAGTTTTAGAGACCAGGATTACTGCATGTTTTTGTGAGGGTACCTACTACCTACCCTAGGGGACACGGGGAGAACATGCAAACTCCACACAGAAAGGCCCTTTCGCCAACCCCGCCTCGGGTATGGGCACTGATGACACGGAGGAGGGAACACTCCCACAGCGTCCCCAGCGAGAATCGATTCTGAAGGAGATTGGGAACCAGTGTAGGTAAAATGGGGGTGATGTGGTCGAATTTCCTGGAGCCATTTAGAAGGCGAGCAGCAGCATTTTGTACTAATTGAAGACGAATAGATATATCTGATTGACTGATATACAGTACGGGGCATATCGTTGCGTTTGTACCATATCAGCCAAAATAAACAAAACTTGGCACATATAGGTCCTGTCCGATGCCAAACTTCCTCAACCGGCATTGTTGGCCAGCAATGCAAGTTAATTTGCATAGTACATTTCAACACGAGGCAGTTCAAAGTGCTCTACACAAAACATTATGCATTAAGACATCAAGACAGCACAATTAAGTCGAAGCCCAATAAACATCATGAACATTATGGGACATTGGAATATATTTATAAATAATAAAAACAAATAAAACAAATTACTATTACAGTGCTTTGATTTAAAAGAACTATACGACTTGTGGCGTACCTGCAATTTTCTGGGAGTTTATGTGGTGCACAAAAAATGAACATTACTCACATTTAGTAGACCAGTTCCAGATGACCTGAGGTGTGGATGGTTCATGATGTAGCAGCACACAATGATCACAATGAAATGTATTTTGGCCCTAAACCAATAGTAGTATTTTGAAATAGTTTATTTTACAGACCGGGAGCCGGTGTGTAAAGATCTAAGAACTGAAGTTCTATGAACCGCTTTCTTGCTAAGGACTGGAGCAGCAGCGTTCTGAAACACCAGTCGTCTAATCATGTCTTTTGGGGGACCTGTAAAGCAGGGTTTCTCAAAGTGAGTTCCGTGACACAAGTCCAGGAATGCCGCAGAATACGTTCAGTTCAACCACTTTTAGACCCTACATACTTAGTAAAACCGACCTGAGTTACACTGTACTGTACTGATCTACACAAAAATAGAAGATCTACAAGCTCACAATGCTTGTAGATCTGCTATTTTTGGCTAATGTTCCACCCACATTAGGGATGCTGGGGTTCAAGTTGAAAAATGTGCGCTTGCATGTTCAAAGTTTTAAACTTTGAAAATTCAGAACAGATCACTCATGTGTGCTATCACTTTGCAACTTTCACTAATGTGCAGGGTCAAGTGAGCAGAGTTGAGTGGAGTGTGTTGAGTTGGTATTGTGATGTCATTACTCTCTTTTTCCTCAAACCATGAAGCTAAAACTTATCTCCTCCCGCATCTTTTTCTTCATTTCATGACAAACTGGCTACACAGCATCTCTGTCTTGAAATATATATATTTTTTATGGTAAACAAACATGCCTGTCTAGAATGAAAGACACTTGTGTACTACAGAGTTCTCTACATTAATATGAATATTCAAATCTTTTAGAGAGAGACTCGGCAAAGAATTAGCCTTTCACCAAAATATTGGAATCAGTATAGCTCATGACAAATCTGTCGAACAACCAGGCTCTTGTGTATTTACTGTGTGCGTGTCGTGTGCACGTTTGTGCGTGCGTGCGTGTGTGTGTGTGCGCTTTTCCTAAGTGTTCCATTTCTCCTGACACACCCTTCTGATGACTCAGCATTCAGTTGAAGTGGTGAACGCTGGAATTCCTTCCTACCATCAGTCATCCTGCTCACTCTCTTCCCTCTAACTCAAACTCACTGTCTCACCCCTCTCACTCCTCACTGTCTCACCCCTCTCACTGTCTCACCCCTCTCACTATCTCACCCCTCACTGTCTCACCCCTCTCACTATCTCACTCCTCACTGTCTCACCCCTCTCACTGTCTCACCCCTCACTGTCTCACCCCTCTCACTGTCTCACCCCTCACTGTCTCACCCCTCACTGTCTCACCCCTCACTGCCTCACCCCTCTCACTGTCTCACCCCTCTCACTGTCTCACCCCTCACTGCCTCACCCTTCTCACTATCTCACCCTTCTCACTATCTCACCCCTCTCACTGTCTCACCCCTCTCACTGTCTCACCCCTCACTGTCTCACCCCTCTCACTGTCTCACCCCTCACGGTCGCACCCCTCTCACTGTATCACCCCCCACTGTCTCACCCCTCTCACTATCTCACCCCTCACTGTCTCACCCCTCTCACTGTCTCACCCCTCTCACTGTCTCACCCCTCACGGTCGCACCCCTCTCACTGTCTCACCCCTCTCACTATCTCACCCCTCACTGTCTCACCCCTCTCACTGTCTCACCCCTCACTGTCTCACCCCTCTCACTGTATCACCCCTCTCACTGTCTCACCCCTCACTATCTCACCCCTCACTATCTCACCCATCTCACTGTCTCACCCCTCACTGTCTCACCCATCTCACTGTCTCACCCCTCACTGTCTCACCCATCTCACTGTCTCACCCCTCACTATCTCACCCATCTCCCTGTCTCACGCCTCACTGTCTCACCCCTCACTGTCTTACCCCTCACTGTCTCACCCCTCACTGTCTCACCCCTCTCACTGTCTCACCCCTCACTATCTCACCCCTCTCACTGTCTCATCCCTCTCACTCTCTCATCTCTTACACACACACACACACACACACACACACACACACACACACACACACACACATACACACACAGTTTCACTCTCAACTAGTCTTCGCTGTGTGTGTGTGCGTGCGTGCGTGCGTGCGTGCGTGCGTGCGTGCGTGCGTGCGTGCGTGCGTGCGTGCGTGCGTGCGCGCATGGTGAGGGTGGCTCAGACAGTCAGACTCTGCAATGTAGTTGTGCCTCTGGCCTAAATTTGTGCCTCTACATCACTGACTTCTGTGTGTGCGTGTGTTCCTACTGTAAGAAGACAAAGCTCTTTACTTCGTTTTGCGTACATTATATCCCTACGGCGGTCGGGCGGCCTATGGTTGCTCTCATTATCCGGACATAACTTTCAGTCTCTCTCTCTGTCTCTCCTTTGCTGTCGTTAACCCAGTTCCTTACTCACTCTCTGTGCCCTACTCTCACTGTTTCTGTCGTTTGCCCTTCTGCTTCTCCCTCTCTCATATGACCAGTCACCAGTGTCTGTCTCACCCTCTTTCTCACGTATAACCCCCCCCCACCCCATCTTACATAAATACTGTATGCATCACATCCCTGTGCCTATGTGTGTATGTCTTTAAGTGTATGACTCATGTACAGACTTCAAGGTCTAGTCTAGTTGATCAGAGCCTGGGAATTATACAGGTGTGGGGACTTAGGCTCATTAGGTCCACTGACAGAGCCTGACCAGAGCCTTTTGTGGCGGTTCTGGACAACCGTGTATCCGACCGACTCAAGGCCGGTCACTGCACTCCCTGTGGTGGTGTGGAACATGTGCATCAGATTTGAATTCAGTGGAGTGAACGGTTCTCGAGTTACATGGATTACAGACGTACATACACACGTACGTAAAGATGCGTGGAGCATTTACTGTGTGGCTTGGTGTAATTCTGTGTGTGCGTGTTTAAACCAGCGTATATAATACATTAAATGGACCATAAGGCTTTATACACTGTAGATGCACCTTACACTGTCACTGT
Source organism: Electrona antarctica (assembly GCF_951216825.1). Classification (NCBI taxonomy): domain Eukaryota; kingdom Metazoa; phylum Chordata; class Actinopteri; order Myctophiformes; family Myctophidae; genus Electrona; species Electrona antarctica. The sequence continues at coordinate 33,688,779 of NC_136808.1, read as the reverse complement.
CGCTTGAACCATAATCTAAATGTTTTCTTTCTCTGTCTCTTTCTGTGTCTCTCTCACCTCCGTGTGATCCCCATGAACTGTGACCTCTCCTGCAACATTGTCAGGAGTCAAACCAAGGTAACACACACACACACACACACACACACACACACACACACACACACACCGCTTTTATAGGAATCGTTCATTATAGATGAAAATTGTATTCATGATTTTTTTTACCTTGTAAGATGCATTACTCACATTTGTCATTTGTCTCTGGTTACATGAAGATTAAATTATATCGATTATATCAAATATAGTATATTATATATTTATTACCGTGTTCGAAAACACCTAACTTGAATGCCAGGTAACTGAGGGGCAGCTTGACAAGTTGGACTCTGAGCTTGTTTGAAGGATAAACACACTGTATATAATTCTGTCCAGACTTCTAAGTTCCCAATGCTGGTACCTGCATGTTTGGTGTTTTACCTTTAGTGTTTCAGAAACAAATATTTGGCAGGGATTCATTGTAAATGTCTTCTGAAATGTTTATCCTTGGGATGTGATTACTTTCAGTAGGCAATGAAGTCACTATTCCTCTTTTAAAGTTGTCTGTGTCACTGTGACTGTCTTGTCTGTGTCACTGTGACTGTCTTGTCTGTGTCACTGACTGTCTTGTCTGTGTCACTGTGATTGTCTTGTCTGTGTCACTGTGACTGTCTTGTCTGTGTCACTGTGACTGTCTTGTCTGTGTGACTGTCTTGTCTGTGTCACTGTGACTGTCTTGTCTGTGTCACTGTGACTGTCTTGTCTGTGTCACTGTGACTGTCTTGTCTGTGTCACTGTGACTGTCTTGTCTGTGTCACTGTGACTGATTCCCACGCTTGGATCCTTCTCTTTCTGTCTGTCAGTCAATTGATATATTAGATCCCTTCTCCCGTCTCTCTTCCAGACCTTTGCCTATGACTACTGTTTCTGGTCCATGGATGAGTCTGAGAAGGACAAATTTGCAGGTGAGCATAACCAGACACAATGATTAATCATTTCTTACAAAACATATTTATGTTTGAAGATGTTTGACAACATCTTCCTATTTTGCCGAGTCATTATGGATGCACTGAAGCCATACATAGTCTGATATGGATTCAGATTGTTTGCTCCATACACGGCTATCAGTTTCATATTCCCCATGAGAAAACTAACACTTCTAAAGAACATATTTATAGCTGCACCGTTTCCCAAGTAATGTTAATGCATGCATGCATGCGTGCGTGCGTACGTTTAAATGGACCAAAACAGATATACTGTTGTACATGTCAGCTGTTCTGAGCCGTGTTAAATGTTATATGTCTCTCTCGCTCTCTCTCTCTCTCTGTCTGTCTGTATACAGACTATAAAGCAGACTGTATAATGTAGTGTTAGTTATTAATGGGCGACTGCCTCTCCATTCATCCATTTATCTGCAGTTGAGTTCACATGTAAATGTCACATTCATACTTACTGATGGATCTGCGCGTTGGATTTAGCCATTCGTTTCAATGAGCCCTTACTGTCCATATAGTGTATTTTAATGTAATAAGCTAATTTAAACTCTATGTAATTGTACGTTTCATGCTGTCGCACAGTGCCATGACTGAATGTCCATAGAGTTTGAAGTTTCCACAGATTAAAGTTCTCAGTCGTTACATACAACTGATTTCAGTCGTTTGGATTATGCATGTCTTCTATCTATGGAAGCATGTTGCGCAGTGAAAATAGTCGATCTATGAGCTCTTAATGTACCTGTGACGCATGCATTGAGACATATATATTTTTGTAAGATTACAGCATTTGATTTGCCTGTCTAGCAATGGCCTCAATCTGTGATTTCTTCACCTGGTTGCCAGTATGTAAAACAGCAGGAACAATATTATTAAAACATAATTTTACATATTGTGTTTAGGAAACGGTGCTAGTGTGTGGGGGGTCTGCTCCTTTCACACTGTTTGTTTCACAAATCACTGACTATTGACTTAGGTTTGATTGATTGATTGAAGAATTTATTAACAGTTTGCAGAATTACAGTACATTTCAAGCACAAACTCAATACAAAGGCTGTTAACTGTGAGTGGACGACCCAATTAAGCATTACACTTGTTTCCAATAGGGTCCACCATGTTCAAATCATCAAAACATTTAGAGACGTACAAATAGACACTTCTATAGACAGAACAGGAATTCATCATAAAGGAGGTAAAAAGGGAAAAGAGATATATACAGTGAGGGGAAAAGAAAGGGGGGGGCGGGGGGGGGGATTCAGATTTTACGGGGGCCAGTTTCGAATTGCAGCCATCCGTAGGTGCCCTTTGAGAGCGGTTTTGAAGGAGTCAAGGGATTTGCATGTCTTAATGACAGTTGGTAGGGCGTTCCACATTTTGGTGGCATAGGAGCGAAAATAATTTAGTCCCTTGTTTGTGCCGAATCTGGGTTGTACATGGTTCGTTGCACTCCCTCTGGTGTTGTGGGTGTGGACTTCGTTAACATTAAGGAAGTATCTAGACAGGTACATGGGTATCTTGGTGGTGTATCGAATCTTGTGGACCAGACCCATTGCAAGATGCTGTACTCTGTCGTCGACCCTAAGCCATTCCAGCCTGTCGAAGTGGGCAGGGGTGAGGTGGGTTCGGGGGGCTAGATCAAGTAGGAGCCTGACCAGTTTGTTTTGGGAAGTCTGGAGCCTGGTTTTAAGGGCCTTTGAGGTGCTGTGGTACCAGGAGGTGCATGCATAGTCAAAGAATCCCTGTACAAGGGCTCCTGTTAAGGTCTTCAAGGTGTTTTTGTTGACCAGTGAGGAGATCCTGTAGAGGAATCTTGTTCTATGGTTGACTTTTTTGATTACGTTGGTGGCCATTTTATCACCGGAAAGATTAGCCTCCAGGATGGAACCTAGGTAGGTAATTTCATCTTTACGTGTGATAACATTGTCACCCACTCTAACCAAGAAGCCATTTGCCTTGCTGAGATTACTAATAGAGCCAAAGAGAATGGATTCAGTTTTTCCCAGGTGTAAAGATAGTTTGTTATCAGCGAGCCAGGTGCAGATTCTACCGAGTTCAGAGCTGAGGGCATTTTCAACCTGCAGTTTGTCCCTGTCCGAGACCAGCAGTGCTGAGTCATCTGCGAACAGGAACAAGTTGCAGTCACAAGCTGAAGTCATGTCGTTTACATATATTAGAAACAATAATATTCTGGTGTGACATTCTGGTGTGACATTCACACCAGAAAGCTTTGCTGCGATTAAAACGAATCCTGCTGCGCATTGTCAGAAAGTGCACTTCGTTTGGCAGGTGTGAAGGCTCATTTGAATCCTAATGCGTATCAAAGAACCGCATTCTACTCCGAGCAAAAACGGGGGTTTCGCTTCGCTTCCAATCGCACTTGATTACGATTCGGTGCAGGTGTGAATGCAATCCGCAGTAAATAAAGGAAATGAAGCAAACAATGTGGCGGGTGAGGAGCTGTTGGAGACGGAGAAGGCATATTTTACGCAGCGCAAAGATGTCCCGTTACCGTGGATAGACGTGGTCGAATGAGGAGACTGAAGCCCTGATCGAAATTAGGACGAGTACATTAAATCAATTGCTTAAGGAAACACATAAAAACACTACAGTGTATTATAGCCTACACTACAGAATATTCTGTCTGTCTGTCTGTGCGTGCCGTAAACATGGAGTGCTGTCGCTGTGTGGGGACTGGGGAGTAGGGACTTTCATCTCGATAAACTTGTAAACATTTTGCGCTGCTGTCTGTTATATCAGTGCGCTCAGCGCTGTTCCTTCCATGCCCAAAAGAACAGTGCGTGGCTGCGTGCGTATAGAGAGAGAGAGAGAGAGAGCGAGAGAGAGAGAGAGAGAGAGAGAGGGGGGTGGTGGGTCCAGTCCCAGACGGCACGACACATGCACGTTATGAGTATAATTTGAAATTTTGATCACCATAGATTTCACTGTGTAGTGTGTAGGCTATGGTTTATGAATGGAACACATTGATAAAGGTCCCCCCTGCTGCGTTTCCAATAGCTGCGGATGACAGTGTGAAGGCAAACCGCAGCAAATTAAATATGCAAGAATACGCAATTCTCCTCCCATTTGCATCGAGTCTACCGAAGTATTAGGTGGGAATGTGACCTTAGTCAATAGTCATACACATTATTTCAGATTTCTCTTTGCTTTAATCCATATGTTTCCTCTTGTTGTCAGTGTAGTATACAGGGGCAAAGGGCGCTCCCTTGCTTCTGAAATCACTTGATGAAATTGATTCAATTGCTACTTTCAGTCATGAACCACTTCCCAATGAACATTGGATTTAAAGCTGCAATCCACATGTTTCATGTCTGTTGTCTCACTCTCCCAATGGAAAGAGGTAATTGCAACGCAATGCCTGCCCTGAACAACAATAAAGCTAGTTGTCCAATCCGGTGTGCCATCTGCTTTAGATCACTATATTGACACTGTCAACCAACCAACCAGTGGCCTATACCATAAATGCACAAAGTCTGCACGTACGTGTGTACGTCTATAATGCACGTAACTCGAGAACCGTTTGCCCCACCGACGTCAAATTCGACACATGCGTTCCACACCACTACAGGTAGTGCAGTGCCTGGTGTCAAGTCCGTCGGATACACCGTTGTCCGGAACCAGCACAAAAGCCTCTGCCCGGGCTCTGGACCTGATCACCCCTATATCGCCATACATGGAGCTGGCCTGTTCTGCCATCACAACACTTCATATTTTGGCATGCCTGACACAGAACTCTATATATTGGAATAAACGTACACAGAGAGACCGTTACAGAAATCTCTTTTTTTTGTCCTACAAATTCCCATTGACAATGAATCGATGATGTACGATGATAAGAACGCCCCTCACTTCACACGGGTGTAATCTTTTAAATGAAATACATTTTTATTTTTACTACACTGCTAAACTAAAGAACAACCTGGGACGTATCCTCAGTGATGCATCCCAAGGTCATCAGGGTTTCAGGTCTCTCGAACATCATACCCCTCACTCAGGTGACCCGGGCCAGCCGGGGTGATCAAGTTCCGACTTACGTCCCAGTAGCTACCCTCGATCAGTCCCATTAGGGCAAGACCAGGGCCACACAATCCATCGGAACTACTCTGCCGGGACTGGGAGAGCCAGATTCCGGCGCGTGGAAAGACTAAGCTCTTTGGGTTGACTCCTGTCCGGGCCCCTCCTACGTCTCACCAGGTCCACTCCTGCTCTCGCACAGGCCAGGACCTGTGCATTGCACCAGACTCCCAGCACCAGACACTTCATTCAGGAGTGGTGGATTCTTGAGCCGCAACGGTGGTGCTGCTCCGCTTGTGGCTTGAATGGCCCTCCTAAAGGCCTCACTGAGGGTTTGTTGGGCTTCCTCCTCACGGAGGACACAGACTGGGGCGCCAACCCATACTGCTCCCGGGTGCCGTCTACATTCCGGCTGCCACCCATAAATCTAATTTATAATAGATTTTTAAAGATACTTGTTACCAGTATTACATATAGGCTGCTGTATAAGCTGCCAGTTGTTTACATAGCTGTTCGCCTATTGAAAAGGGCCTGCTGCTAACTGCATGCTGATTCAAGATGTGCACCATGTGTTCCATGTGTTTGAAAACCTGCTGCCGCTGCGCTCGATAACCACACCGGATAACTGTCGTCTCAGTCCGTTTGAGGCCACGGGAGGCCACCACCAGGAACCCGGCAATGGGCATATAGTTTACAGCTACGTTAAAACGCTGATTAAATTAAAACTCCTGACTAATCCTGGTGGGATGCTGTGATGGCTCAGCCGACTGCCGTCACATGCCGTGTCAACCCCCCCCCCCCTCCCACCCTCTCTGATGTCTCTTAATGATCCGTCTCCTCCCGTGTACTGTCAAAATGATGAAGCAACAAATAATCTTTAACAACTTAGACCCTATATAATTCATATAACACCAAATCTCTTGGTGAAAAATTGCAAATCTACAAGCTCACAACGCGTTGCAACCTATTGTTGCAGAATGTTTAGAGAATAACCTGACGCCTAACGTTAAAATCTTCAAAATCTTCAAGAATAACGTGTGTGTGTGTGTGTGTGTGTGTGTGTGTGTGTGTGTGTGTGTGTGTGTGTGTGTGTGTGTGTGTGTGTGTGTGTGTGTGTGTGTGTGTGTGTGTGTGTGTGTGTGTGTGTGTGTGTGTGTGTGTGTGTGTGTGTGTGTGTGTGTGTGTGTGTGTGTGTGTGTGTGTGTGTGTGTGTGTGTGTGTGTGTGTGTGTGTGTGTGTGTGTGTGTGTGTGATATTGCGATATTGCAGGTCAGGAGGTAGTGTTCCAGTGCCTTGGGCAGAGTCTTCTGCACAACGCCTTCCTTGGCTACAATGCCTGTATATTTGCCTACGGACAGACAGGTATAGTACTCATCAACACAGTCAAGCTCTTGAATCAAATCCCTGTACCAGTCATTTACTTCAAAAAGATGAATGAATAAAACCCTCTGGTACTCTTCTCAGCTCCCTCTGACTCTATTACTCCTTTCCTATTGGCCAATTGGAATGTTTCTGATCCTGGAACTAAAGCCAGTTGCACTTGTTGTACACCAGCTAAGTGGCTAGAATGTAACTAGAAAAGCACCAGTACACATTTTCTCTTTGAACTGGAATTGAGTGAGTAGTGAGAAGGGCAATAATGACCTCATACCAGAGGGCGTGAGAAATATGCCCTGTGCATAACTGTAGTCCCAGTTTTCTGAAGGTGGCACTGGCACACCTGTTTCCCGTTCTAGTTCATCTTCCCAAATAGATTCCTTTCGCCACAGATTTGAACTGGTAGTTCTCCCATTAAGGCAACAGGGCCTTCATAACAAATGGTATGCAGCAAAATTCTGTTTAACTAAAAAATGTATCCTTGTGGGTCCAATTGAACTCTCCCAGAGTTAAATTAACACTCTTGATTGTGCTATGTAAGCACTCGTTATGTTCCATATAGACCCTGTATTGTCCCATGTTATGACAGTAAAACACGGTCTCTGACATGTTGACCAACTGGCTTCTCTGTGTGTTACATGTAACACTGAGCACAAGCATGTGACTGTTTCTCTTGTGCTGTCATTGTTATTTTTTCTCTTGTCCTCTTAGCTTCTTAAATACTTGTCAGGAGCAAAGACTCACTTTTCGTCTCCGCCAGGCCAAAGGCGTGCGTGCGTGCGTGCGTGCGTGCGTGCGTGCGTGCGTGTGTGCGTGCGTGCGTGCGTGCGTGCGTGCGTGCGCACATATCCATTTATGCTATGCAGCTAGGCTTTGACTAATTTAGTTTTCAGTAGGAGTTATTGAAGTGACTGCAAAGGCAAAACTGAGGAAATGATGTGATATCTGCTTTATTTTTGACTCACTTTCCGAAGTACAGAATGCTGAGTGGAAGCATTTGAAAATTGTGATAGTACAGCAGAATATAACAATATTTTGTTGTCATTGGATAAGATCTTGTTCACAATTCCATGCTGTATTGATGTTGGTATCATTAGGAGAGATAACAGGCAAACAGTGATCAAAATAAGAATTCCTGGTCTCTAAACTGCCTCCCCCTGGCCAGCCGGGGCGCCTGATGGAGGGGATAACGTTGGTTGGAATAACGTGTTCCCTCCACGCGCTACGTCCAACCAGGGAAACTCCCCCCTGTCGGGTGTAAAGGAGCAACTTGGACACTCGGGCATGAAGGAAGCATGAGTTAAAGTCTGTTGCTCAATGCTCTCCCCATGTCCCCCATATATGGGGACTAGGTTGGCGGAGGGTGTGTAGAGCCCAGGATCACATTAGATAATTGACACGGGTGAAAAATGGGTTACAAAATTGTGGGATAAAAATGATATATATATTTAAAAAAATAAAATAAAATTCTTCTACATTCTCTAATTGTGTAGACTTCTTGTAAATTAAATAATGCAGATGTTTAACAACAATTTAACTCTTGAGGGCGTAAAATGAAACCAAATGACCCTTGCGGGTCCATTTGCTTTCATTTTACGCTCTCAAGAGTTAAAGATCTATAAGGGTCCATTTGGATAGCAACTCTCCATCATTTAGCTGGGGACCACCTGGAACTCCCTCAAGGACCACTGGTTGAGAACCACTGATCTATGGGCATACATAATGTGCGTGCGTGTCTTATCTTCCAGGTTCGGGGAAGTCGTACACCATGATGGGCTCTGTGGACAACCCCGGCCTGATCCCCAGGCTGTGCAGCGCTCTGTTTGAGCGCACCGTGCAGGAGCAGAGAGAGGAGAACAGCTTCACCGTGGAGGTCTCCTACATGGAGATCTACAACGAGAAAGTCCGAGACCTCCTGGACCCCAAAGGGTACGACACACAAGCCTACTCCTCACTTTCCACTTCCCAAATCTGACCTCTTGAAAGCACGTAGGTTCCAGAAGATAATTCCTTCATATCGAAGGTCAATGAGGCACTTGGTATTGGGTTATACTATAGAGAGCATAAAGTGAGTGCCAAAGTGAGTTTACGTTGTTTAATGCAATCAGACTTTTCTGCTTGGATGTGTGGGCTGTCAAAGCCAGAAAGTAATTTTTTGCCACTCAGTAGGCATTCCCGCATAACTTCCAGTTATGATGATGTCACGCGCGTCACGCATACCCTCTATATTACATGACATCCAAATGAACTACCGGTATTTGAATTGGAAGGTGCATGCACATTGCTCCACAGTGCACACTAATCTGCTGTAAAGGAGCAATAAGCATAGAAAAGACCCTAGTAAACCAGGCACTATAAAACCTTAATGTCATCCACAATTAATAGTACTTTTCTCTCACTTGTCTCCTCTCGCTAGTATAGATGACAAGGACAGGCAGCTGGCTGATGTCCATAGAGTTCATGTCCAGCAGGCTGGCCGTAAATCAGCACGGCGGACGCCACTGAGCTGTTTTTGTTTCAGAGCAGAGTTTTGCCATTGTCAAAACAAAACAAAAAGTTGAGTTTTTGTATATTGACATGATTGGGGAGGACTTCCAAGTTACATGCTCTGTATGAAAGATGCTGCAGGTGAGGTTTATCGTTATGGATTCCGTTAGTTCCTCCTCGCTAATAGAACAGCGGTCAGTATGTCTCCTCAGAGTTCATGTCCAGCCTGGGCGTCAGTAAATCAGGACCCTGGGGGTGGGGCCCCTATCCCTATCTGGGCTGGGCTTTTGTGTTTCTGTCAGCAAAAGGGCCTCCTGAACCCAGACACCGCTGACCTCTGACCTGCCCCTGTCCCCACACGACCTTTGACCCTGTTAAAGCCAGCCAGTCCAGCGGCATACCATCTGACAGCCATATGGAGCAGTGGCCATGTAGTGCAGAACGATGAAGCTCTGGTCACTAGGAGGGGTTTAATAGGGTACGGCTGGTTTTATTAGATGGACTGACTGGTCTTAAGGTTAGTAGGACATCTCAAGTGATGAGTGATTAAAAATGTAACAATAAGCATGGGGATACAACATTGTCAGTGAGGTGTAACCATAATGCCACAGAGCCCCTTGACGACAACAAACATTTTTCAAGATAAACAAAAAAAAACAAAGTATAACATAATATGGCTCAAATCTAAAAATGTATGACACAGATGCCTTCTGGGTTTGAATGGGTTACACAGTGTTTTCGTGTGTCTTTTCCAGGAGCAGACAGGCGCTGAGAGTGAGGGAACATAAGGTCCTGGGACCGTATGTGGACGGCCTGTCTCGACTGGCTGTGGCCTGCTATAAGGTAACGACCTCAGTCTAACGCTAATGGACACCAGCGGTGGAGAAATGTACTCACATTGTTTTACTTAAGTAACAGTATCAATACTGCAAATGTAGAAATACGCTGTTACAGGTACAATTATGGAATCCGACATTTGCTTGAGAAAAGTCCAAAAGTATTGGAATCAAGTTTTAAAATGTTACACCACTGACGTACACACTTTACATTTATTATGCCCTTTTTACAGAAAATGCCTACACACGCAGCACACTCCTGTGACCTTTACAGGTCTAATTAGTAATTATACACGGTGCAGAATTGCATTAGCTGTGCACTCTTTTAGCACACAGCATTACAACAGTCATACACAAGGCAAACTGGTTATACTTAAGTGGTTATACAAGTTTTGCTTCTGTGATTCTAGCAAGAAAGTGTTGCTTTTTAATGTACCACTCATCTGGAATTTGAGTAAGAAGACATAATCTGTTCAGTGACTTGTAAAAAAACAAACAAAATCATAGCACTCAAGGATACAACATACTATATAGAGTGACAGTTTTTATTAAGGAATAATGGGGAGAGAGAGAGAGATGGAGAGTGACGTGCAGCAGAGTTGTCGGGATCGGGATTCGAACCCGTGACAAGCAGGTGCCCGGACCGTTATGCCAGCGGCCCAGGCCATCTTCTATGATTCTGAATTGAGTATCGATAAATCAGCCTAGACTAAGCCAACCACATTTTTTATTGTAGCTGTATTTTAAATGTTTTGTGTTTTGTTATTATACTGAGAATTGAGCAATAGCAAAAGTAAAATAGTTCAAACACGCTCTTTACAATTTCAACCTATAATCTCTACAATTGTTGAGCTACAGATTAAGCAATCATAATGCAATACCTACTGTTAATAACAGATAACCATCCTAAATAAGACACACATAAGATCAATCATCTGTTGCTTGCTCAAAACTCACCGCAGCGAGACGTGTTGTGAGCTTGTAGATCTGCTATTTAGCGAGCGCAACACAAACAAAAAAAGGTAGTCCACGAACATTTCTCGTCATAGACAAAATCAACCCACCATCACACTAAAGAACATCATCAGGATTGCTTTAATGGTGACAAACGTGGTTTTGTTTGTCAATGCTGTCATCTGTATCAAACTGTATCAAAGATGGCTGCTGTGGCAAACCATTTTCTATATATAAATTCTGGATGGATGATGTAAAAATAGAACTGCTTAGGTTGAAGCTGACTTAGTAAAACATGAAACAATGACAGCAACACTGGAAGACAATGTGATTGATCTTATGTGTGTCTTATTTATGTGTGTGTGTCTATATTTATAATCAAAATCAGCTGTCAAAATCAACACTTCTACTGCATGACCGTGGACATTAATGATGACTCGTATTGTCACGTGTATGAAGTATTGTGTTGTGTTGACAGGACATCGAGTCTCTGATGTCCGAGGGGAACAAGTCTCGCACCGTCGCCGCCACAAACATGAATGAGGAGAGCAGCCGCTCTCACGCTGTCTTTAATGTCATCCTTACACACACACTGAAAGACCTGCATTCTGGGGTAAGACACACGCACGCGCACACACACACACACACACACACACACACATGCATGTCCATACACACACACACACTAAAAGACATGCAGTCTCGGGTAAGACACAGACAAGCACAGATGTGCGTAAGCTCGGCTAACATTTGTGTGTCAGGGTAAAATGTGTGTGCTTCCCCGTCTATGTAATTGTTAGTTTAACCTTTTTGCTTAAATTAATCTTGCGGTGGTGGCACTTTTTCAACGCTCTTTAGAAGCATCTTATTTTAGCTGTGGTGATTCTTCATTGCTCTCCTCATGACCCAGATATTCCCGACCTGTACTACTGAGTCATTCACTGTTTCCTACTACAATTCCTTCAACGTCTTCATACTGTGATTTGGACAGAAAACTGCCTTCAATTTTAGCCTGACCGATGCCAAATGTTTCGTTCACATCCCGATTCTAGAGAGTACTAGACCAAAGTGAGTACTGTGGCACCCTAGGGTGACGTGATGCAAGTCCAGGAGTGGCTCAGAATATTTGGATAATATTTGACTTTGTCAAACAGACCTGAGTTGCACTGTACTTGGTGCATTCTACATCAAATCTACATCAAATCTCTTCACCAAAAATATTTTTGGTGAATGTCCATCCCAGAATATTCCCAGAAACTGATATTTTCCTCGTGACACACTGTATGTTAGTGGGGGAGATTTACATATTCACATAGCGTTATATGACATGCATGTAAGGTTCTATAAAGTAACTCAGGGTTGCCGTGCATGAAAAGGTTATTTACAGACAAAAATGTTTGAGAATCAGAGTACCTAGACCACAGATTACCAATGTTTTTTTCCCCCTTTTTTTTTACCAATCCTTTGACTCGGTTTCAACTTAATCATCACGCTAAAATATGTATCTGAAAACATTATAGGGTAGAAATAAGCCACATAACAGTAAACTGGTACAGCTGGCCGACCATCTGACTTGTAAACAAACACACTCCATGCTGTCCTGCGTAGCATAGCTACCGTCCCATCGCCTGAAGGGATGCAACGCTCTGATTGGTTCAGAAACTTCAAAGCAGTGTTTCAACTTGAAACCGTCTGAAACTTAAAAATAAAATGTCCACCATTTCCGTTTCACTACGCCTTTAACATATGACACACTGTACCCACTGCATCACTAGTACTGCCCCTCTCTCGTTTCCTTATGTTTTTTCATCCCTTGCCTGAGTGCACGTCACTGTCATCTCGAGGGAATTTGCGTCAAGCCTGCAGTAGCGAGTGTAGTAGCACTTGTAGCTGGAGTTGCCCGAGCATTCGAAAGTTGGTCAGTGTTTCTGCCTGTCCTACTTTGTACCAGCACAAGGTCCTGAGCACTTGTTTCCATGGTGGCCGCCCAGGACACAGTGTGGTTTAAAAGCAGGAAATACTGTTAATAATTAACAGCTATGTCACTCAAGTCTGTCATCTGATCTGCTGTGTGTCTATTTGCTCTGTTTACAGCCAGCCAGCTAGTCTATAAAGAGCTAGTGAGTCAGTCATTGTTTCTCACAAAGCCATTGAGACATCCTGCTCAGTTTTAGCTATAGTCAGAATCACAAAGACTTTATTGTCACAACTTAAATATACTTTACAGTAACAGAAGGGTGAAATTAATTTGCCAATTAAGGCTCCTCAGACTTGCAGTCTGAGTATATGAGTTACAGTAAGGCTAATTTATAGACGAATCCATGGAGGGGTGCCCTGGGCGCAGCCATAGCTGAGGTGTCCCATTAAGTGCAGCTTGACACCTCAACATGGATTGCCTACACCTGGCCTACAGGGCACTGCTGCATGGATTCATCTATAGAAAAACAAATCTGCTGAACAGAAAATAATCTCCTATGAAGTCATTCGTTGGAGAACCATTTAGCCTTTAGCCTCCCCAGCTGTTTTCTCATGTCAGCCAGACTTACTCACTGAAGCAGCAAGACAGTCAGCTGACCCAGCCCATTATCCCAACACAGAGGGAGCTGCTCAGAGCGTCTGACCAGCCCACCAGACAGTCAGTCAATATGTACGGCGGTCATTGAGTCAGTCAGTTGATCAATCAGACAGTCAGATACGCCAGCCCAGCCCAGTGACTTTGTCTGCCGTTGCATTACAGTGAAACATACTGATCTGGCAGCAGGCTGGTGGGGAAGCTGATAATGAAGTGAGCCACTCGACTGCTTCTTATCCATGACACTGCTTTAGCTACGCTACATAAATACACACAGGTTCAGTTTCTCCATTGGCTGAAGTTTAACTCATTAACTTAAAACCAACACACCATATTGTGATTCATTTCACATTTACAATGGCTAGTTTAAAAGTTTGTCAACAATTGTACACAGGGGCATCCATGCAGTTATCTTATCGGGGAGTCTGTCGTGAATCGTATTCTCTCTGACCAGGCAGTCATTAGTGCACTGTGTTTGCATGTCACCTGCTGGTATTGCCTGAGCTCGCTTGGGACATTGACTGGGGTGATTTCAAAACGGTACCAGCCAGGTACTATCCTCAACTTTTGTCCAATGGACAACAAGAAAGGCGAAATGATTTGTTACCCAAAGTCCTACATATTGTCTCTGGAACAGTGGCTGTGCTCCTGGGGCCTGGCCAGTGCAGCACACCCTGGGCGAAAAGAAGGAAAGGAAATGTAACGGAGGCCGAGGGGTCAGGTCACCGTCACACCACCAGGCTATTGTGAAGTAGCATGTCTCTTGGCCAGTGTGGCTTTTGAGAGAGAGAGAGAGAGAGAGAGGCGGCAATCAGATAGGATTTCTCTGTTTGGATGTATGGGCTGTCAATTAGAAAGAAGAAGAAAACGGCAGGTTACAACACCTGCTGTTGTTTTTCGTCATGAAAGGGGGCGGGACTGCGACGCTCTATACTGAACGAGACCAACAGAGACTCAGCATGCTCCACCCCACCCCTGGAATGTCCAATCCACCCCAATTTGAATCACATGTCGAGGGTGGTTTAATCAACAGAGAGCCTATTTTCATCCATAGGGGGCGCCGCAAATGCAAAAAAAATACACGTTTGTTGCAAAAACATGCTTTTTGGGGGATAAATCCCCCGTACACATGCATGATCACAGGGCTGACTTGACATTGTAATTGGTTAGCAAAATCAGTGGGAGGGGCCTACATTTCCGAAGGCGCCTATGCGATCGAGGCAACCACACTTTTTTTCCCCAGAATTGGACCTTTCTTATAAGACGGGGAAGTGCCTCTGAGACCAGACTGAGTACACCTCAAAACATACATCAACATCAATAATCTTTGTATCTACTAAATCACATTACCCAATACCCACACTGTACATCATTGAATGCCACAGACGAAAAACAGTCTAAGTCCACAGTCCACACTATTGATCCATAATGTATAAATTATAGATAAGGGTTCAGGACAACGAGGCCTTTTCGTGGAGGGGTCAGAATGAAATTTGGATTTAGACTGTTTTTCGTCTGTGGTACTCATTTGGTGTGCATATATTCGAACGGGTAAGGACTAGTTACTACTACTCACTTGTACATACAACAAGTGAAATGTTGATCTGGCTGACTGCTAGAATGTTGACAATGTCATGTGTATAAATAATTGAAGGTAAAACATGTTTTAATACAACTAAGGCACTGCTAGTAGTAATACATTAAGTAATAGAGCGTCTCTGCATTATTGATGCATGATAGAGTATAGAATATTTAGACTACACAGAGAAAAACAAATGTCTGTGTGCTATGCACTATGAAAAACACGACGTGCAGCACATTGCACAAGAGCTTAAAAAACAGGTACAGTAGCAGTTCAAAAAACTGTAAGCATAACAAAAAAATAGCCCACACAGTGCAAAACAGTAGCAGCGGTATGTCGGTCTTGTATCGGTTTGTCTCCCTGGATCTGAAAAGTACAAACGTTGTTGTTGGTACATCAAGCTAACATGTATGTTTATCGTTGTGTAGCACAGAGGTTCTCAACGTTTTTGGCTGGGGACCCCTGGAAATGCTTTACAAACCAATACAAACTGACTGCAAAAATAACCTTAATAATAGAGAAAATATATCAATGAATACTGAAACCAGATATAATCATTAAGGAAAGTTTATGCATGCATTATGTGTACTATGTAAACTCTGGAACTCATGTTCCAGCCATTCAGTTGCATGTCGTCGTCCCCCCCCCCGAGGGATTGCGACCCACGGGTTGAGAACCCCTGAGCAGAGTAGCTCACAACTTCAGCCTGAATACCCTTTGGCCTAGTGATTAAGATGTTGGCGTTCCAGCGGAAGACCCGCAGGTTCGATTTCCGAGTCTTACAGTTATATACAGTTATAGCTTTGTCCGTTTAGACCAGGGGTTCTCAACCTTTTTGGCTGGGGACCTGTGGAAATGCTTTGGCCATGTCTCGCCAGGCATTCCCAGGCCAGTGTGGAGATATAATCCCCCCCATCTGGTCCTTGGTCTGCCACATTGCGTGTCTTAAGTACCAGGTCTTATTACTTAACTTATGACCTTGAGGCGTGGTCAATGCTCTTTGGCCACTCAGAATAGCCAAATGGTGTTGATCACGCCTCCAGGTCTTAAGTTAAGTAATAAGACCTGGTACTTAAGACATGCAAAATACAGCCCATTGACTCTTACCAGTGGGACGTGCAGCGAAACCTCCCTAGGCGGACACTCAGGAGGTGTCCATACAAGATGCCTAAACCAAACCACCTATTAAAGCTGGCTCCAAACCCTTATGGAAAGGCATAAGGAATTTCCATGATAAAAAAAATATCAAATTAGATCCCCCCCCCCCCCCCCCCCCCCAACAGCCCTGACTGAAGCGAGTATGCAAATATATACTAACTCACTATGACACTTTTTTTTTTAACCAAATCAAATCAACCAAATAAGACCTCATGTGATATTGAAGAAATATTCCTGTAATAATCATTAATCAATCATTTCCTGGGCTCTGCAGTGTTACCACAATCCTCCATAAATTCCATGAATGCACCACACTTTCTGAGTGCTTTCTCACCAACATATTAAAGCACTGCAGTGGTCGCACCTGCTTCACACTGATAATTGCAAATTCTACATGCAAGTAGTTTCACAGAAATGTCCACGGCAAACCATGACATTGGAGCATTAAATGTAATTTATGACTGTTTTGCATTGTCTGTCCATGCAGAGACATGGTAACACCCCCCACCTGCTCTCTCTCTCTCTCTCTCTCTCTCTCTCTCTCTCTCTCTCTCTCTCTCTCTCTCTCTCTCTCTCTCTCTCTCGCTTTCTCGCAGTCTCAGAGAACAAGGGCAGTCTTTGTTTTCACATCACACTGTAATCTTCCTGCTCTTTTCTCACTCAGCATGACCTCCGGACGCACACACACACCCCGACTCCCCTGTATTCACGCACGCACACACACACCAAATACGCTGCACACACACACGTGCACACACCTGCACACACACACACACACACACGCGCACACGCACTCCTTCATATCCCACCAGATGCCCACCTCTCTCTCTCACACACACACACACACACACACACACACACACACACACACACACACACACACACACACACACACACGTAGTATTGCTGTCGGTGTCTTTTCTGTTTTACGGCCATTGCTGTCTGTCTGTCTGTCTGTCTGTCTGTCTGTGTCTCTCTCTCATCGTGTGTTCTCAGTGAACTCATCATTAATATCACTCTTCCTTTCTCATATCTGCCCATCCCCCTGCAGAGCATTCAGGATGTCCAATCTGTGTGTGTGTGTGTGTGTGTGTGTGTGTGTGTGTGTGTGTGTGTGTG